>NC_142383.1:2640000-2912500 GCF_059441005.1 Hippichthys cyanospilos
CAGCAGAGGCTTGCTGTCGCTCTCCATGATACCTGACACACTTCGTTAGGTCCTGACAACTCCCATCACCTGACTGCAACGAATGTGTCATAAAGTTAACAACTGACTGCGAAGAACTAGCTCATCAAATATTACAGAGGAACAATAAAACGGTATTTATGCAGTAGTCAGCAGGAAAAGCGGTTTTCTTTAGCATTATTCCTTCCTTTAAATTTGTAAATTAGCTTCACCCAAAAGAGGAGTAAATTGCTGGATCTGAGTAGGACAACAAATTTAGCCGTTGTAAAGACAGGGAATAACTAAGCACAACTACAATGTATGGACTATGTGGTAATACTACAAAATAAATTACATCATGCACCCTTGTTCTGTAAAGGGTTATCCTTGCTCTGAATACGCCATCTAAAATATAGTAATTTTATCATGTGACAATATAACTAACGCCTTATTAGTTGATTTGCTTCTTCGCAATTAAAACTAACGCTCCACATAACCGATCATGGACTTTACCAGATGAGTTTTTCTTTCGCGTGACCTAAAGCATAACATATCATTCGATGCGAGTTCTTCCTTGCACGGCACACTTTTAAAATTGAACCCATTGATCACATATTTCCCCGTGTCTAAAGTTCACATACGATTAGCTGTGTCAAAACGGCAAAATCTGAGCAAGCCTTGACTCACAAGTGCGGTCGTTGGATTTTATATTAAAGGGAGGCGAAACCGCAAACTATTCAACACAAAACATTTACAGTACATGCGAGTCAATCATGCTTAAAACAACAACACAAAACTTAAAACACAACACAAAACCTACCGATGTTTACAATTGTGAACTCTTTCCCGGTGTCTTCAATTCATTTTAGTTTGCTGTGATCAAATGTGTTACCCTTGACTGGTCTGCGGTACAGAAAAATATTAGTAACGTAAAAACACGGTCTTAAATGTACAATTAGTTTTCTTGATCATACAAATGTGTGTCCTCCTTCCTTTTCCGTCCATCTCATACTTTTCTTCTTCTTTTTCTTCTTCTTCTTCTTCGTCTAAAAAAAACGCAATCGTCTTCTTCCTCTTATTCCTCCGCCTCTTGTTCTTGTTCTTGTTCTTGTTCTTGTTCTTGTTCTTGTTCTTCTTCTTGTTCTTCTTCTTGTTCTTCTTCTTGTTCTTCTTCTTGTTCTTCTTCTTGTTCTTCTTCTTGTTCTTCTTCTTGTTCTTCTTCTTGTTCTTCTTCTTCTTCTTCTTCTTCTTCTTCTTCTTCTTCTTCTTCTTCTTCTTCTTCCATTTTTCCATTGAGCAGTTCATTTAAGTTCTTCTCTTCATTTCCAAACTGTCCTCTGATTAATAATAATAATAACAACCAACAAACCCTTTTTGTTAACGAAGCATGTACAACTTGCAGCGTGTTTCTTTTAATGTTTGTGCATTTTTGTTTACACGTGTTTTTGTTTTTTATTCGTTTGCAGCAGTGATGGAGAAATCAAAGCTTTTTTGATCCGCTGAATCAGGCTGAAGCAATTGTGTTGAAATGGTTCAGTATCGCAAAGCATTCACGTGAATCCGTGTTCGGACTTACTACACTGCTTCCTGAAACACTGCATCAAGCGTTTGACACAATTCAGTATGGCGACATCTTCTGGATTAAAATTATATTGCATTTCCATTTGACATTTGGGCAAAGTATAATAAAAATGTAAGACACTATTGTATCATTCTTACATAACCAAAAAGTGAAAAACTTGTGCAACAAGATACTGTGATGGTACTTTTATAAAATTGCTATTGGCTGACAACCAGTTCAGGGTGTCTTCCACCTACTGCCTGAAGTAAGCTGGGATAGGCACCAGCAAACCTGTGACCCCTGTGAGGCTAAGGGGTTATAGAAAATGGATAGTTATATAAAATGCTTGAAACACTGGATGGGTATTTTTGTGTTTTACATATTTTGATTAAAAAATAAAATCATTTCTGCAGCATTTCATATTTCTGATGACCTCTCCAGTTTTGGAGATGATCCTTTTGAACGGATACTGTATGTATGTATGTAGAAATCTTTAAATCCCGACTAAAAACACATTTATATTCTAAAAACACATTTATATTCAAAAGCATTTAGTTAATTGAGCCTGTCATCAGCTTTCTTCTTTTTTCCTTTTTCCTGCCCCCCTCTTCCGGCTCGGGGAGGGGGCTAGCTAGATGGTGAGGGTTGACTTGACAGCCTCCATTTGGTCCCGCGCTGATCGACCATCGCGGGTTAGGAGTTCGGCCGTCTGCGGTCCACTTGGTTGGAATGTGGGATAGGTTCCTGCCCAATGGCTTTGCCTGCTGTCAAGACATCACTGCACTATATAGCACAATATGTTTTCTGTAATCTATATTGTTTATGTATATCTATTTGTCTGTATTTGGTACATGCAGCATCCACCTCAACCCGTGGGCCTGGAAGGGGGCTCCTCCCACCTGTGGTCCCTTCTGGAGGTTTCTGATTTTCCCCTAATTGGGGTTTTTGAGTTTTTCCTTCCCCTTCTGGGAGCTTTGACAGGAGATGCTGTTGTGTACCTTACACTGAAAAGATGTCTCTGTATGACTTCTTTTTTCGAAAGAAGTCTCCACATGACCTCTTTTCATCTGTGAAGCCCTTTGAGACTTCTGTGATTTAGGGCTATACAAATAAAATTTGATTGATTGATTGATTGATTGCTTGTATGTATGCATGTACAGTATGTACAGTATGTATGTGTATGGATGAATTGATGATGGATGCCAATATATAGAGTGTGAATGAACAATTAAGACAGTTGTTGCAAAATAATCTAATGCTTAATCTACAGCAATATTTACCTCACCCTCCCTCATTCTCAAAAACCACGTATTGAGATACTTATGCCGCGAGCGCTCAACACTTGAGTCGAACATCTGCTTCGAGCATAACATCACTAGTTTGCAGTTATTTTTTATTCGTTTGTTCAATCCTCTTTCACACCCACCCTTCCCCCTCTCCCGTCCGCATCCTGTCTTCTATCACGTTCTAAGAGGCGTGCGGGCCGGAAAGGTTTTCTATTAGTCAAGCAGAGTGCTCACGGTGAGATGTCTCTTAGCAACGTTTACGGATTTTGGAACTAGATGCACACATGATGCCTTGTCGATTTTAGCGATAATTTAAGACTTTTAAATGCCCCGTATGGCCATTAAAAAATTGTGACTTTTTTTTAATAATACAATATAATAATATAATAATATAATAATAGTGCTGGTGGGCCGCATGTTATTGATGATAATAGAGTCTGCGAGCCTTTGAAAATTTGAACACAGGTTGTAACTTTGGACATACTTCCTTACAGGTATAATATACAAATTGCAACATAGTTTTCGTTGACATTTCCTGTGGGTGAACACTGAGGTATTAATCGAAGGTCTCAGTATAGCTTGGACATTAACATTTCACAATTTGAGAAATATGGATGTGAATCCAAGCTGAGTTTTTTTGTATTGAAATGACGTATTCCTCTCCATGATTCAGTATGATGATTCAGTGGTAAAGTATATACGGTTAGCATTCCTTTGTTGCAGTACTATACTTACTGTATTTATGCATATTGAGAGTAGCTTAAAACTGAACTCTGCAACGCTGATCTATGAGGTGTGCAATTTTTTTGGCATTAAGCCAAACTGACTGTGCATTTTCCCTCCCTTATGCTACACGTTTACAGTTACTGTGATAGGCAGTATAGAAAGAGCATGTTGACTCAAATAATACAAAGTGGTTAGTTGAATGCGTATGCTGTAATGTGTCACACTTGAACTTTTTTTACTTTTTTTCATGAACTTTTACAAATTCGGGCGGAAACAACAAGCAATTTTTTTCATTACCAATACCCCCTTTGACCAGTTTTTAGCACCCTCTGATTTCAAAATGTGCAAATGTGTGAAGGGCATGCTTACAATTTATTTGACCAGTCATAAGGGCCCTCCCACATAAATTATGAAGTTCAATATGGCCCATGATAAATATGAGTTTGGCACTCCTGCTGTGAAGTATGAAAAGGAAAACATCCAAAACATGATAACATTGTGAAACATTTAAAAACCAACTTTTATTGAAGAAAAGATAATTCAACATATAAAATATGCATCTTTTTCTCATATTTTTTCCTGCATTGTTCAGCTCATTGCTTTCCCAACTCACATAACAATGTGACAAACTCGATGCTTCACATGTTCCATATATTTTGCTACATTTAATCAGATTTTAACACATAATCATCTAAATAATTGTAAATGTTTTTTAAAAATAAAAGTTACGAGATTGTCTGTCATCTAGGCTGCAGGTACAAAGGCTATTCAACTGTAAGTAGACATGTAATTGTTTTCAAGTTAGCCTCATAACTGACAGACTTAATTCCAACAGATCTTTTCAAATATTTTATAATTAATATATTTATTTAGATGTGGGACTATTTGAGAATAACAATACGACATTGTTTTTTTTCCTCCTCTGATAGCTCCTCTTAGCATGCATTTAGCTTGGGTCCAAAGAAGCACCTTTATATAATATAATATAACATAGCACCATTCCCCCATCGCAAAATATATATATTCTTTTTATACTAGGACCCAACCAATGGCATGCATACACTCTAAAACTTTGTTGTCTCTGTTATCATTTCTAGACAGATTTATTTCCAACATTACAAGGCAAGTAATAATTACTGATAAAATACTTTACATAGAGCGAATGAACTAGTACAGTACAAAAGCTGTTAGATTTGTTTGTTTTTTTTTTAATACAAGTTATACTCTAAAGGACTACAGGACACACCGATATACGTAACATTTACCTAAAATGCACAGAATTTACCATGTTTATCAGGTCAATTCACTTTCCGACAAAAACCCTATTTATCTCGAAGTTCCATGCTCCAGAACTGTGGAGAGGGCAAAACTAAACAGTAAACCATCAATTCTTCAGTATGCAAACATTCACATGACAAGCACAAATACATTTTCACTTTGTCACCACGAGTCGGACCATCATCTCTACCTTTTTGTACTTAGATGACCATTTTGATTCCAAATATGACGGTCGTATCCAAATACCGGTACATAGAAATAACATTATATAGAGCCTTGTTCTCAACTGACAACCTCAATTGACAATAGAAGGATAGACAAAAGTAACTCATTCACTGCCAATGATGGCTATAGACGTCAAAGAGTCCTTTAAAATGGGCCAGGAGTAAAGTAGTCAATTATTTATGTTGCTGGCATTATACCCTAAAATAAAATGCATCACTTGAACTACCATCTTGGGAACAAAATTGAACTTGTTCACTGCCAATCACGGCTATAGACATCAAACATTTCTTTTGACTGGGCTGGCAGTGAATGAGTTAATATACAGTATTACATGAGTAAGGTACTTTAAGGCATTGATTCTCAAAATTTTGGAGTCAGGGACCCCCTTTAGAAAGCAAATTCTCCAAGGACCCCAATTTGCAAATGTTTGCGGGAACAAAACAAACAAACAAAAAAATCATTTAAGCCAAACATATGTGCCCTTTTTATTCACCAATAGATTCAATTTGACAAGAAGTATATGTGTTACTTTTTAGCCATACTACAGTTTACAAAATCAAAATTGCAAATTGCATTCCTCCTCATTACAAACTGGGTCAGTTTCCCCGAAAGTAATTGCTGCCGAAATTTTTAGTGACTAAATAATCAAGCTCTTTGATGATGATGTGCATTCTGAATCGATTTGAAAAATAACCTGTTTTAAAATATCATTCAATGCCAGGGACGTATTTTCCCTTTTTTTTTTTTTTTTTAAAGAGTTCAGACATTAAACTCCAGAAATGTATTAAATCGATACTTAAATACATTAAGGACATTTATTTCCAGATACAAAAGTGTTAAATCAGTACTTAAGTCTCTGAGATTTAATGTCTAAACTCTTTAAAACGTCAAAATACATCTCTGGCATTGAATGACTTAAAGTGGTCGAATTGATTGCTTTATTGAGGAGCCATGAATATATTCATATTTTAAAAGAAAAGAAAATGAAGTTAGAACAACCCATTTTTTTTCATGAACAACCCAAAATATTTCACGGACCCCTGCACTCAGGCCACGGACCCCCAGCGGTCAGCAGAACCCTCTTTGAGAACCATTGCTTTAAAGTGCTGAAGTTGAAAAAAAATCTTTGCTGTAAGCCCAGTTTTTTCTTAAAGAAGTTGTTCATCAACATCCAAAATTTCGGTAACCACCTTGCCTACTGGAAACCTGGAACCAGCCCAGTGATTAGCCTCCCACCCCTTTATTAAAAAAAAAAAAAAATTGCCCCCCTCCCAACTCTTTGCCAGAGTATCATTTGTCTTTAAAGTTGCTATCAGTACACTTTTGCAAATGAGCTAGTACACCTGGCGTACTCTCTGACAATGAGAGTTTCACTGCAAACTACTTTAAGGGATGTGCAATTACATTTTGTCATTTGAGATTAAATACATTCTAAAAACAATTGGGTAAAAAATAAGCCAAGATGGGTAAGAAGGGATCCATTTTCAGGGTCCCAAAGAGTTGTTCATTTGATTTGACCCAACAATTTGGGTTAAAAGAAAAATAAATATATATATATATATATATATATATATATATATATATATATATATATATATATATATATATATATATATATATATATATATATATATATATATATATATATATATATATATATGTATATCAGAATGTTGTATTAGTTCCTTTGCAAACTACAGTATATTGTTTTTTTTTAAGCCAACTGTTTTTAGGGTGTAGTAATTAAGGTTGAAAAATATATTTTTCCACACCTAAATAACATAGGAGAGATTGTTATATTAACCACTCTTTTAGTGCAAATTTCAGGAAAAAAAAAAGTCAAGGATAAGCACAATAGGTCAGAAGACCAATGCAGATGCCATTTGGGATTTGTCATGTTTAACAAGACATATTTATACAGTAAGTAACACATTTACTATGTTCATTTATTTATCATTTGTGAGTATTTGTTTCTTACTAGTGCTCAGACATCGAAATCTTTAACTCTTTCAGTGCCAAGCATTATGTGAAAAGGAAAGCCCAAGAGTGCCAGCCGAGTTCCAGCATTGACGCATTTGCCGACAGAATATTGTATTGTATGACAATGTAGACATTGATGGTACCATATGAAAGACTGGATTCCATTCTTTACCTAGAAAAAGAAAGTAAGATTCTAACTTATTTTGTTCTTTAGTAATCACAATTTGAGAATAGGTCATTTGAGTGACACCAAGCTATGTGAAAGAGGTGTTTTCTGCACAACGGTGACTTTGACACAAAACGTTTTTTTTTAGTAGCATCTGAATGAAACGTCTCAACAGTCCCTTGGATAAAACATGAAGAAAACCAGTGAAAAATGTTATTGATGGCAAAATAACTGTTTGCGTATGTATACAACTACATTACAACAGTGTTCAATTGGCATAATATTAACGGGAGCGTTGGCCATGAGTTCATTTAAAAGAAAAAACGTCATCGATAAGAATTCTTGTCACCGGCACACAACCTAAGTATTTACATGAGGAAAATTCTCGTCCATGGCACTGAAAAAGTTAATATAACGACAACAATTTGAACAAATACACTTGTTATACAGTATAAGCTCTACGAGTTTTGGTTGATCCTGAGCCGTTTAGTGAAAGGAAAACCAAACAAAATCAGTCCGCTTATGGCATGCTTTGGAAGTAGCTTAGTCACTTTCAATGTTTTACACGAAGCATTGCATCCGGTGCAATCTTCAAAGACCGAGATACTTTTGGATTTGGACAGCATTCATCATCTTCATAAAATTGAATTTTGAAGCTGTGAGGTAGACCACATTGGTTGTTTATATTTGTGGTGCTTGCAAACACTCGGAAGATGGGTCTGTTATACGCCTGAACCCAGTAAAACAAATCTTTAACCCTGTCATTTCCCTCCAAAGATAAAGACAAAAAAAAAAATTAAAAAGCAGCAGTGTTTTTCCAAGTCACAATGATTAAATCTCATCCTTAGGCAGGTGCACTACATCGTGTTGTTACATTAGCTATCTAGGAAACAAAGATCAAATATTTATAAATGTTATGGTCACATCACTTCCTCCCTTTACATATTTTTAATTTGCTTTTATGCTTGTGCAACTTGGTGATTATTTGCACATATTCACATAAAATGACAAAAAAATTTAGCATCAAATCAGAAGAAAATTTGGATCCACTGTTGTCAAAATATGAATAGAACCAGTCATATTACATTAATTAATTACACAGGAGTAAAATAAGAAGTGCAACTTTTATCTTTTAAAGTGCTTTTAAGAGCATATTTGGAATTCAAGTGACAGATTTGAAGGCAATTTTCAAGCTATTCATGCTGTAATTTTTAGAGAAAGAACGCAATTTTGATTTGAGTTGGCTGAAGAATTTTAAAAGTTTCCTCCTCAGACAAATTCACTGATCTGTGGTCATTACAGCTAATTTGTTCATGGAATAAGTAAATTTCGATTTGTAATGTTCCAATACATTGTGCTTAGGGAAATACTTTCTGTACCTGACCTTGTATGGAAAATATAAACAATTCACGAAGTAATTGTTTTTCACACTAAAACGCTGCAGAACTACAACTAGCCCATCAAAATGTGCTTACAAGACCGACTGTAACAACAGTCCGTCTTTTAAACACCAGCCCGATTAACAAGTGGCTTGTTTTTTTTTCTTTTTCCTTCGACCGAGGTGATATGACTTTATCTCTTGACTAAACTGCAAGGTCATCAACGGCATCAAGGAAACAGAAGTTGACTGGACAGATGCCACAAAGGGTCTGACAGACTGCATGTTTTCAAGGCCTGGTTTGAACTAAGGGTGCCTGAATTGTTTAGTTGTGCTCATAAATTGACACTGGTGTCAAACTCAAGGCCTGGGGTCAGATCTGGCACACCACTTCATTTTATGTGGCCCCCGAAATACTGATTTGACTGCAGGTTTCTGGTTAAAATAGCAAATTTGCAAGTTGTCTTCAACCTAAAATTTAGGAGGAAAAAAAATTGTTCCCAATATCCTCTTTTTGCAGTTTTTACGGGCCTCTGATTTCAAAACTAGGTAAATGTGTGACAAATGCACTCAAAATGTACTAAACAATGTTTCAGCATATTTTTTCAGTTGCCAGTTCTATCATTTATTCCATCTAATGACGGGAGCAGATTTTAGTTTGCCTTTTAGACCACGGATGTCAAACGCAAGGCTCGGGGGTCAGATCCAGCCCGCCACATCATTTTAAGAGGCCTGCGAAATGCTGATTTGACTTCAAGTTTCTGTTTGAAATACCAAACTTGCAAGTTCGTCTTCAACTTTTTAAGTTTTTGGGGAAGAAAAAAAACAAATAATTGTTGTTCCTAATCTCTCTTTTGTATAGTTTTTACTGACCTCAGATTTCAAAACTAGTTAAATGTGTGACTAACTTTAAAATTTATTTGACTTTACATTTATTCTGGCCCTCAGACAGAAAATATAAGTCCAATATGGCCCGCAGTAAAAATGAGTTTGACACCCCTGCTAGGGTATGACATTTGTAAGGGTGTCTAAGGGTGTCCTCGAGCATGACTGTCCTGCATGTTTTTAATCTTTCTGTCCTCCAGTGCAACAAATTAAAATGATCAGGATTGTTATCAAGCTTTCGCTGAGCTTGCCGATGAGCCGATCATTTGAATTAGATGTGTTGGAGGAGATAAACACCAAAAAAATTGCAGGATAGCGACCCTCTAAGACCGGGTTTAAACACCTGTGCCCTAGACTTATGAGCATAATTTTATGAATCACCATTCGCCACTACTTGGCAGACACAGTTGTGCTCATACTTTTACCTATCCATTCGCCACTACTTGGCAGACACAGTTGTGCTCATACTTTTACCTATCCATAGGTACAGATGTAAACGAATGAGCACAAATCTATGTAGGCAGTACAAAAACTGTCTAGAAAACTGCACGATGAAAATACTCTCCGCATATATAGAGTAAGATGGCTGTCAAACAATGAATGCGTGTGTAACAATTTGTACGAGTACTACTAAATTGTGTTGAGTTTATGAATTGAAAACTTGCGAGTGCAAAGTATTTTGAATACAACTCTCATATGCGCAACCGTGACCACGCGAGACACCACTTGAATTAGATTTGTTTGCATGAATCTCTCCTTTGGATTCGAGGATATGATCCTTTGCATTCGCGGATCTGGATATGCAACATTTATGCAACAATTTGGAGTCGTACTCATTGTTAAACACGCATGCATCTTTTTGCCAGGGATCTAGTTAGAAACAGCAACTAATGCATGCATGATTTTGTTTCAGTATACAACACTTGGTCAGTGAAGTAATCAAAAATGACTAGTATAGTGACAGGTTCATATGAGCGCGGAGGTTAAACCGTAAAAAATCAGAATAAGGCCTTCTGTCTCTTGTCACCCTTTTTCCATGCAGCTCACATACAGAATACATTACCAAGTGTTCAATGTACAGCCAACTGCTATTCAAGTTATATTTAAAAGCAGCACTTCAAGATTTTAAGGAACGAAAACACAAGAAACCAACACTTATGTACAAGTTACATATAAGCTCTCTTTCAGTGGATGAGATAGACTCAACATACAGCTTTGGACAAGCCAAGACATATGAAAGGTATGAAGCCCCAACGTAGCAGGATATTGAGCCCTTTCTACGCACTCACTTTGTTTATCTAACTAGGTTACACAGAGGCGCTCAATCAGTGATTTGACCTTCACTTTAAATCTTTTCAAGTTCACACTATTGACCTGAGCTATCCTCCATGGGGCAACTGAATACAGAAACCAGAAGAGGGTGAAAATTTTATAGCACCATGTGTTTTTGTTCATATTTCAAGTATTTCTATAGTTAATTTCATTTTTCAAAACATTCAGCTGGTTGCAAATATGAAAGGAGGAAATTATTCTTGTGTCATTTTCTTTCGGTAAATGTTGTGACGTGTCAAAGGCTTTGGGGTAAAAGGGGGGCATGTGGGATATAAAACACAATATGCCTCCTGTTTTGAGTGTCTTAGCCATTTTGGAGGCACCACGCCACGCTGCTCAACGAAAACAGTACATCAAATGAGGTCATGCAAACCTTCTAATATTTTGGTCCATGAATAATATTTTCCTATTTGTTTATGATTTTTGAGATGGACCCGCTCCTCATCCGCGCTTTTACTAGGCCAGACTGTGAGGAGGATCTTACCCGATGGCCTCGCGGGCCGTCAAAGCACTGGTCACTTACCGCCTAATATGGCACTTATGCACTCAACATCTAGTGCAACCGCTTGAGTCTGGAAGTGGGCTCCGCCCACCTGCGCTCCCTTTTGAAGATTTCTTATTTTCCCTAGATAAGGTTTTTGAGTTTTTCCTTCCTCTTCTGGGAGCTTTGTTCACGGGATGCTGTTGTGTATTCATGATGTTCTGTATATGATGTTCTGTATGAATTCTTTTTCACTTGTGAAGACCTTTGAGACTGGTGATTCAGGGCTATACAAATAAACTCAACTTGACTTTGATTTGTTAGGGACTGTTGTCCTTGTGGCTTCTATTGTACAGTAGGTTAGGGATTAGACCAGCCTACCATTAAGTATTTCACAAGAACACTATGTTATAAAATCAGAAAAAAAAAACATGGCTTAAAAAGACCTCTTTGGTCAAACTGCATGGATGATAAAACGCCCATTTGAGCAGTTTTAAAAATATATATTTTTAAGTCTACTGTTTTCACTACCATTGCAGAAGCAGTTATGACTGCTTGTAGTAAAAAAAAAAAAAAAAAAAACTCACAGCAACAAAGGTCACTTCTGCTGCAAAATGAGCCAGAGCAGTTTTTAGCCCACTTTTTGATAAGCCACAGAACATGGAGGAAAAAAATCTCATGTTATGTGACTTCGATGAAAGGTTTGTACTAATTGGACATGTCTGGGAGGCTGAGAACGCAACAAGAGATGGCGGTCCCTTCAGGAAGTCTCTACCCCAATCTGCCATTTGATTGATGTTTGTAGCAAGCTGTCAAATACAGTAACATCAAAAAGTGTTTTTTATACCTATTAAAGGAGAAAAAAACCAAACCCATTATAATAGCATCTAGTAGCTTTGTCCAATTATTTGTTCGATACAAAATAGGCTGTAACTTCTATTATCTAAATGAATTAATCCCCTAACATTTCCCCATACGATTTAAAAATGGTTTACTGTACTCAATCATCTGGAAAATAAATAAATAAATAAAAAGTATAAAATTGATTAACTGAGGGGAAAACGTACCAGGTAGAGCAATTATTTTTCTAGCTACAGGGCTTTAACTCATTCAGTCCAAAATATTTGGGGGAAACAAGTCTCAAAGTCTTTTGTGTTGGATTGCAGGATAAACATTAATGTCTTGCAACTGCCTGATGCCTCTAAACTGAAAAGAGCCAAGTGAGGGGCTCTGTGGGGGTGTCACAAGAGTTTAATAGCTACAATTTCAAAACTGCAAGCTTTACATATGTGTATGTGTGTGTACTGTACATACTGTACATATATGTGCATATATGTGTGTCTGTTGTACTGAAATAAACTATTACTGCTTGTGAGAATGTTTGCCTAGTATTAATCCATATGTGTTAGCCACACAGGGGTGTCAAACTCATTTTTTTTTTATCATGGGCCACATTGTAGCTATAGCTTCTGTCAGAGGGCCATTGTGACCATGGAGTCAAATAAATTTGACACATTGTGAAATCTAAGGCCACAAAAAAACTGTTCAAAAGGGGTATTGGTGACCAAAAAAAATGTGTAAATGTTGACGATAAATTGGTCTTTTAGCCAGAAAATTGAAGTAATAATTAACATTTCATGGGCCACATAAAATGATGAGGGGGGCCGGAACTGGCCCCTGGGCCTTGAGTTTGACACCGTTGAGGTGGAGGTGACAATAAATGTCATACCATCTGTGTGTGACTAATATATCCTTTGAAAACCTGCATCAGTAGCAAAGTGCCTTTCGCGCACACTTGGCTTCCCCAAACATTGGACAAGTAGAGTATTGGACATTTGTAAGACATGTGTTATGGGGACAATAAGATGGCTGTTGCTGCAGGTGGGCAGGCAGTCAGTGCTACCCATCATTTCCTTTTGACGTGCAATGTTATAATATGATTTCTGCACTTCTTTTGCACATTGCCACCCTTCCATCATTTTCTGACTGCAATGTGTTTTGTTATTTACATTAGTACTATATTCAGTTCAGAAGGCGTGGGGATGGTTAAGAGTGTTTGGGGAGATTTGTACTTTTGGAATTGGTAGCCGATAGTTTGAATTTATGGGCGCTCAAATTCCACCTAAAAGTCTTTTGGGGACAGACACACCACTTAGTACACTCGTGAGCAATTGTGGCGATTCGCTCAGTCGTCGCGCTCCTCGCTGTCCTGCCGAGCGTCCGCGCTTTTCTCTTTATGACAATGGAAT
Organism: Hippichthys cyanospilos; assembly: GCF_059441005.1. Lineage (NCBI taxonomy): Eukaryota > Metazoa > Chordata > Actinopteri > Syngnathiformes > Syngnathidae > Hippichthys > Hippichthys cyanospilos. The sequence continues at coordinate 2,653,545 of NC_142383.1, forward strand.
ATTCGGCGCATCTCCTCCTCGTACCTGATGAAATTCTCGCCGAATCTCGCCCAGGCTTTTAAAGGGACGGTGATGGTGTTTCTGTACGGCTGTCGCACTTCACTGATCTTTAAAAAGACGCCATAGCGGTTGGAGCCGACGTCAAAATAAAACCTCTTGTTGTCTACGCGAAAAGACGCGGCCTCTGGAAGCTCGGGGCTGTCGTCGTGGTTCCTGGCGGTGGTTCGGCCGCGCTCGTCGCACTCGTCGTCGCCGTAGTCCTCGATGAGCTGAGAGAGCGCGTCCCGGAACTCGATGAGACCCTGCGCGGGCAGCACGATGGTCTGCTCGATGCCCTGTCCGTAGTAGCCCATGGTGCCGTGCCCCTTGCTGACAGTCTGTCGTATGCGCAAGAACCTCCCCCTTTGGTTCTCCTTCAGGTCCAGAAAGTACTTTCTGTTGTCCCTCTCGATGAATTCGCTCTTGAGGACCCGGTGCGCGTGGTCGTCTGACGCCGCGGAGCCGGTGGGAGACGACACGGGCTCCGGCGCTCTCCTGCGGGGATCGAGCGCGCGGCCCTGCTCGCCGCCGCCGTGCTCGTCGAGTTGCGGCGGCGGCGCCGCGAGGGCCCCCCTCAGTCCGATCCGGGCGTAATAGTCGATGAAGTCCCCCAGGCAGTAGCGGAGAGCGGGTGCCATCGACATGGATAGCGTCAGTTTGCTTTTTCGGATGTTATCGTGGCGGCCTCTGCCGATCCACACCTCGGCGATTTTCAGGAAGCGTCCGCGCACGCTCTGCTTCACGTCCAGGTAGAAGCGTTTCTTCTGGATATCGACGCGCTTGGAGGCGAGCTCCTGGATGTCGCTGCCCTGCTGCTGCTGCTGCTGTTGCTGGGGTCCGCTCTGCACGTACTGCTGAGGGAATGTGGGTCTCGGCAAAGATTCTGATGTAATCTTACCTCTGACTCTCTCCATTCCTCTGCAGCATCCATCGGCCAGCATCATTTAAAATCCACTTGGAGACAGCTCAGGACAACGCGATTGCTCCATCCCCACGCGCATTCATACCCACATCTGGCGAGGACCTCGCGGACAAGTTTGCCGGATGCCTCGAATGACCTAAAGATGGCAGCGAGTTCGGAGGCATCAGCTGATCTTGTTGACGTGTCCCGAATAAAGGTCAAGCTCGATTATTTAGCTGCTGCAACACACCGTAGCGTTTTACATCACCTATATGAATTGCAGCAAGCTCATTGAGAGAGAGTGCCAGGGAGGGAAGCAGCCGACCTGAAATGGGAGGAGGCGTGCGATCAACTACATGAACCCGATGAACCCATCCACCCCCCTCCCGTCCTGAGGATACCTCTGCTAGATTTACACAGTCACTATGGGAAAGATGGTGGTGTCGCAACTGACATCATCCATACATCTGCTATCATTTTAAAAATATAAGTCTAGACTTATATTATAGACTTATAAACGTGCAGATTTTCGATGAGCCCAATAATGCAATGCAATGGAAAGGAACAAGAACATCCACGCATATTTATGGCCCATTGAAATGCATTTGTTTTTTCAACCGAAAATTATTCAACACCGCTCTGAAAGCTAGTGATGTGAAAATTGTAAGCATCATTACTTCTATTTCATTTGTGTGTGTGTGTGTGTATGTATACCATATAACTGTATTTAAATATGTATGTATTTATAGATATATGCTTGTATGCATTTACAGTATATGTATCAGGTTTTTATGTACTGTACTCATGAAATACGTCATACTATATCATACCTCATACCAGTGGTGGGTCGTCAGGGCCAGCAAGGCCTTCTCTGCTGGCCAAACATACCTGACATCATTATCATTACTATAATTAACTATAATAATTCTAACTATAATGAAAGTCAATTTTATTTTAAATTCATTTTTACTAAATATATATATATATATATATATATATATATATATATATATATATATATATATATATATATATATATATATATATATATATATATATATATTTATATGAACACATATATATATATATATTTTTTTTTTAAATTATTATCCATATTCTGTTCTTTTCGTGTCATATCCATTTGGTTGCACTCCTTCTAGTGTTGTGGTCTTAAGTTGGAGTTTTTAGCCAATTAGAATCCAGCTAACTTGTCACCAGGGTGTATGCATTCTGCCTTAGCCAGAAGCCAGGGTATTCGCATCAACACTGCGCGGGCTTCTGCACAAGCACAGATGGACATGTGAGCGGCCTGTATCAGTTAATGGACAGCTGTGATAGCCAACCGAGTCATAAAATCACCATCTAGAGGCCTCACGTCGAATGTGACGTGAATGGATGCTCACTGCAGGAAGGCGGTGCAATGCTCAACAAGCAAGCTACGTGGTGTTGGCTTTGGCTGATAGCTACAGTACGCATCTAAAGCAATTAGCTAACCTGTCTCGACTTGGCCATATTTCTGACTGGGCTCCCAGGGGCGTGAGCTAACCCTGGCAAATAGTTCTGCTGGGAATGCCTTTAGTTTGCAAAGGATCAATTTGGCGTTTGGAGCTGCACAGGATTTGCAAACTTCGGCAGCAACGAGACACCAAAGCACAGCTGGACACACGCACTACAGTGCTTTTAAAAACCTATGGGGACACCCAAGTGGATATACAATATCGTACATCTCAGTTTGACGCGAAAGAGAGATCCTCAATGCACCACGGTGCTTTTAAAAACTTATGGGGACACCCGAGTGGGTACATTGTACATCTCAGTGCGAAGAGAAACAGACCTCCATAATGAAAAGGTGAAGAAAAGTTGGGAGATACTGAAAAGACTGCTCGATTGTGACCGCTGTTTGTTTTGGTGAGTGCAAGAGTTTTCTTTATTTATGGTTTCATTTTTAATATGTTTGTTATTTCACTTCGTTCATATTCAATTCATAGTAAAGAAATAAAATTATGTTGTTAAACTGTGATTTGTAATTTCTCCATAAATTATATATATATATATATATATATATATATATATATATATATATATATATATATATATATATATATATATACCATTTCATATATGTGTGGGTGTATACATATATAACAGAGGTTTATTAGGAAAACTTGGTTATAAGCAGATATTTTTCTCATGAACAGGTACTGTAAAATTTAGAGTAAAACTCTTTGACCTTTTTTTTTTTTTTACTTCCGAGTGTATGTTTTTTTTCTTATTTTACTTTCACTTAAAGGAGCGGAATTATATTTCAGCATTTACCGGTCTTTTTCTTCACATATCTATGTGTACTTCTACTTAAGGAAGAGCATTTTTGCTATCTCTGTTGAATATAGAGTAATATAGTTTTAATATCATCGTAAAAGGCACTCAAAAACACATTTAAATGATCACTGACTACAAATACAAGATGTTAGTGTGACACGGTGACATACAGAGTACAAGCGATGCGTTTTTACAAAACCAGGCTTATGTAGTAAAAAACCAAAATGGAGGTATTGATATATTTTAGTTCTACACAAAATCCTCTTCAAAATGATGCATACCACAAGGCACTAGCTCAAACACTCGTGAAGTTACAGCACTTTTAACATTGCAAAGGTGAAATTCCCAGTTTTGAGAAAAGTGTGTTTTTTCCATTGAGCTTACATTTCAATTCCTGAGGCATCATCTGCCAAAATTTGGTTTGTTTTAATATCGCTACCAGTGTGTTTTTTAATGTCAGATAATCACAATGGTAAATTTGGGATATCTCTTAGAATATAATTTAGGATATCTCTCCAAAGCTGCTCCATTAATATGCAGACAGACAGGATTTGCAATGAAACATGCAATTATCTCTTCTTTGGTTTCATTGTTCATTCCTCATCTTTGATATATATATGTCATCCCAAATAAACAAGCATAAAAGTGGAAATTTGTGGTGGTAGCACTATCTTGTCACAGAGAATATTGTAACATGTCAACAGTAGTAGGTACATGTCATGCGTGACAACATTGAGAGCAACCAAAACACTATTTATTTTATAATTGCAATGCATCATTAGACTACTTTTTCCAAAAGGCATTTCAAAACGTCTATGTGAATCTAAACAAAGGAAGTAAGTCATGAGAAAACTTCATTTTGAAGAATGAGACCCTGGAACTGAAGATGAATTACATTTGTATTATTCACCGATATTTAGATGACATGGTGATCTGCTTCAAGGTAAGGAAGTGCATTTAGTTAAATAATTTCTTGCATGTACAGTAGGTATATATATTTCACACGACTGGAAGTCTGTCTGGCTTATGTTCAATGTCGTGCTGGAGGGGGTCACATTATATCCGTTGCTTTATCCACGTATTTAACTCATTGGTGAAATGACGTTTGAGACGAGGGATTCTGGCCTGTTTGTTGACAGCTTCACAGTTAATAGCTTGTTGATTAAAAAAGTCCATAGCAATGGTGTGCATCGTCTACTAATCTCATATTTTCATACACTTCATTACAATTTGAATTTTTTGGCTGCCCTGAAATAAAAGGCGAGAGCGTAAGGGGTTTGTTTTTGTATAGGTCCCAAAATCGACATTTCTGTGCAAAATTCACATTTTTGTCAAAAAATTCAAAACTAATATTCTTGACATACGCCTGGTTTTGTAAAAAAATAAAATACTGTAGTTCGGTGGTCCCCAACCCCCGGTCAGCGGACCGGTACCGGTCCGTGGATCAACTGGTACTGGGCCGTGTAGGCTGCACCTGAAATAATGTTTTGGAAATTATTTAGCTTAACAGTTCATACGTTTGTGCTTGATCTTTGTTTTTTGGCGCCGCTTCTGGCCGCTGTTGATATTACATACATAGTGAGAAGGATGAAGTGGTTTTTAGAGCAGCCAGCACCACATCGCACCCCCTGGTCCGCAATATAAATCTAAGGCGTTGATCGGTCCGTGGTGATCAAAAGGTTGGGGACCACTGCTGTAGTTCACAATTAAGACTGTGCACAGACTATACCTTATTGTGAATTCAATGCAAAAACATTTGCATTTGTAGACGAACAGCATAACACAAATCGAACAGCGTAATCTCAAAGATGCTTAGTGTGAATGCCTGCTACATTCCAAATTGAGCCACATCCCTGCCTCAAGACATATTTTGAAATGCGATATGTGAAATTAACTGGAAAAGTGTATTATCTGCATAGTTGCAATATAAAGACGGAGGATCTATGTCAGCTGACTGGGTTGAAAGATGAAAACTGCACCATGGAATGGTCACCAGTCCCTTATAGTGTTCACACTCACTTTCACATGTGGCATGAATGGAAACCGAATCCAAGCTGCAAGGACTCCGAAGTCAGGCAGGTGTCAAAGTCATGGAAATGTAAATTGACAATGAAAACAAGTTGTTAACTAAGCACGAATAATTAGAAACAAGAGTATTATATACACACTACTTACAAAATAGAGGGAACATACAGTCATCACAGAGTAAAAAAAACAAAGTCAGTCACCCTTGAGGGACAATTTCTTGCTCTGTTAGGAAGTATTCACAACTGTGAATCAATTTTACTTGCTTTCATAAACTGTAGCACAAAGCAGATGTAAAGGAGAGACCAAATGCATATTGACTGGTGCACAGTTGTCAAACTCCAGTCTTTGAGAGTCGGTATCCTGCATATTTTCGAACTTTCTCTCTCAAACACACATGATTCAAATGATTAGGATAATTTTCAAGCTCCTGCAGAGCTTGCTAATATGAGCTAATCATTTGAATCAGGTGTGTTGGGGAGCGAAAACCACCAAACATGCAGGATACTGACCCTTGAGGACTGGGGTTTGACACTTATGGACGAGCGCAAGCAAAAAAGCACACCAATGTGGTGCCTAAGACAATTTTCCTATGAAAAGCAATGCATGTACTGTTCTTACAAAATGGCCATGTTAGTAGGCGTGACTGTTATCTCAAAGGGGATTGAAACCATGGACATCAGTTCAGTATCTTAGCATCGCTGTAAGCATGTAGACATGTAGCTCAAAAGCTGCGTGTTGAATCTATGTACCTATTAGGAGAAATAGCTGTTTTTAAATTGTGTGTGTGTGTGTGTGTGTGTGTGTGTGTGGGGGGGGGGGGGTTTAAAGCGCTCATCTGCGGCATCTAATTGTATCAGGGGTGAAAAAAGGAAGAGCTAACATCGGAGCTCATATAGGTGATATGTTTGATTATCCTCCCCTAAAACTTAGTGCTTTGGAAAAATTCAATTTAAAGTTAAAATATTTCAGTTTTTGTATAACATTGAGAGCAACTAAGTACAAAACAATAAATTCATGCTGTTTTGTGTATTTTTAGGCCATGAAATTTAATGTAACAGAAAATCAGTTCTAAAAGATGAACCCTAAACCCCAAATAGTTCTAATTGAAGTTTCACTTTAAAAAGTACATACAATGGTCCCTCTTGTGTGGGTGATACGCCCCATCATCCACTGTGATTGGTTAATTTGTGGGATTTTACACCTCCATATTATGAACCCCTTCTCAAGGATTCTGATTAAGCCTTTTTAAACCAATGCTCCCTATTTTGAATGAACAAGTGACATTTACCGTCAACATTCTGACTTTCTAAATGGTCTGAGTAAAACTTTGCAAGAGAGCGGCTTTCCAAATGCCACAATGAGGCAACAGGGATTTTTGAGCGCGACAAGCTCTATGGTCTCAATTTTGGAAAAACAAATTTCTCCTACAAAAAAACCCCCAAAACAAAACACTTTTTGACATGCTCAGAAGAAAGAAAATTGGCAAGAAACCCAAAAAAATAGCGAGGTAAAACTGAAATAAATGAAGTTATGATTACAAATGAAAAGCCGCCATCGTATGATACCGCAATATTAGAACCGCGAAGGAAACCCCGCATAGCGACGCTGCAGCCATTTATACGTCTTTACTACCACAGAGTTAAATATTCAGTGATTTCTGTATGATTCTGATATGCACTCAGTGGGGTTAGGATTTGTGTTTCAGTGATCATTCCTATGTACCACATTGAAAGGATTTTCACGTGAATATATTACCTACTTGAAAAGTTTTGTTTTGCTTGGTTAGGAGCAACAACAGAACAGAATTAGTGGTATCTTTTGGAATCACTTAAGCTTTGAAATGAACATGCAACATTAACGCGGACACAAATTTGTCACATATAAACCACGAGCTGGTGCTGTCTGTGTTCTCATTGTGGCCTATAGCCACCAAGTTGTGGCATGTAGCTGGAGAGAGACTGGCCATCTGCAATTTTTTTCTGCTCATTGTCTTCTCCCAAGGGACACGTGTCCAGTGGCAACAGCACATCCTGTGGCTCCACCTCCAGCTGGATCAACTCAGGTAAGCTGGCACTGTCTTGGTTCCATTCAGAGTGTGCAAAGCAAGGTAGCTGTGGAAATGCTTGTGAAGCTCTGCTGCCCTCCTGCACTAAGAGGTCTGGATTCTCCTCAGAGTCCAAAAGGGGCTGTGTGGACTCAGAGCGGGAAAAAATGAGCTGCTGAGGTTGGGCACTCGGGGTCTGGCCTTTGTAACCATTGGAGGCCACCACTGAGGAGTACTGAACAGTGCTGGCTGTGGTGTCAGCAATGTCAGCACCCTCATCGCTGTCAGACACACTCTGACGAGGGGAGGACATGCATGAGGAGCCGCCGATGCCGCTGCTGTGCTCCTCAGACAGATATTTGTCCTTCTTGAGAGCCAAGCTCGTTTTGTCTTCCTCAGACACTGACTTTCTGTCATTTACGTCCACATCAAGCACACTGATGCCAGACAGACAGTTCTCCTTTGGTGCCTCTGGCTGTGGAGGAAAGTGCAGAGACAATTTGAAAACAGCAGTTATGTGAAATGCACATTATGTTCCAGACAACACCTGCAATGGACGAAAGTCACCAAGGACTGACAAGCATGGAAGGAAGAAAGGATGGATATACAGTGGGCCCCCGGTTTACGAACCTCCTGTTTTACGTATTTTTCATCTTACGACGTGGACCGCAGCTTTTTTTGTCCCCCTCTTATGCACAAACCTTTCGTCTTATGAACCATCCAACATGCCGGTAAGTGTGTCCGCTGCATCATCAAAAACAACTTTTCTCGCATGTCACGGAAACGCCGATATGCTATTGGTCTTATAAGGTCACAGTCACGGTCTCAGTCACAGAGATGCCGATATGCTATTGGCCGATTAAGGTCACAGTCACGGTCTCAGTCACGGAGATGCGGATATGCTATTGGCCGGCGTCACGTCAATCACAGAAATGCCGATATGCTATTGGCCGAACGCCTTCATCTAGCTTGATGGCACAGCTGGTCGGTGTGTTGTGAAGACTTTGCAAACTTTATCTGTTAGACATGGCTTCTAAAATTGCAAGTGGCGGTAAAGGAAGAAGTAAGAGGATGATGACAATAGAAACAAAGCAGGAGAAAATAAAAAATTACGAAGGAGGCGCACGCATAGTTGACCTTGCTAGTGAGTATGGCCGTAACCGCTCGGCAATATGTACAATTCTCAATAACAAGGAAGCTATGATAGCAAGCAAGTCTTCTAAGGGCAAGACTTTCCTTGTCAGGGGACGGACCTCGGTCGACAACAAAATGGAGAGGCTTCTTCTATTATGGATTAAAGAGAAGGAAATCGCCGGTGATATGTTCTTGTTTAAGAAAAGTTCTCGTTTAAGAAAAAAATCAAATAAACCCTGCGGGTTCGTCTCTGCTCCACTTCGCCTCCAACCACCACCAGCTCAAGTCACGTCGCCCCAAAGGTAAATGTCATTTTTCCTTTGTATATTTATGTTATTAAATTTAACTGTACAGTAGATTAAGTTACTCATTTTTAATATGCGTATAAAGTCGTGATGTTTTTACCTAAGGCTTTTGCTTGCGTTGCACGCATTCAGTAATTAACTTATGTTTGGATTGCCCGTCATACGACCAATTCGAGTTACGAGCGTAGTCGCTGAACGGATTAAGTTCGTAACACGGGGGCCCACTGTATATTGATAGATTTTTTTGATTATATCAATTATTTTAGTGATAGTCCTTACTTTTAAAGGATAATCAGGTGACCAGTTTCCAATGGTGCTCTTTCTGGGGTTTGGGATCCAAGGCCATAGGTTCTTCCTGATCCTATGTGGAAGGAAACACATAACTATAAATTAGCAGTATTCATAAAATGAACAAAAACGCTGCACATGTGTATAATGTAAAACAGGAGGGCTGCGGAAAAAACTGGCAAGTAAATCACAATATAGTTAAAGTCGTTTATATTTTCAACAAGTTAAAGGAAAAACTACAATAAATATTGACTATCCGGAACAAAAAAAAAAAAATCTATTGAAATATCTGGTAAAGTAAAACAATTTTTAAGGAACCTCCTCTCTTTTGTGAACACTGTAACACTGTGTAATGTGCAATGTTATCGACATCAAGCTCGTGGCTCATCGTTGATAACATAACAAATCATTTACAAGTTATGTGGTTTTTCTACGGTCTGTGAACTTGTGAAGGCAACAAAAGAGAGGGCTTTGATGGCAAGCAAGACTGAAGGCAAGAGGGACCGTCCCATTGGCAATGATTTTTCGGCTATTTTTTGGTTCTCAATAAAGAGACTGTTGCTATCTTACTGCTTGGTTTGATTCATTTTGCAACAATAGAATACATTTAGATTAACCTTCATTCGTCGTTCATACAATGTAAATGTAGCGAACCAACACTCACTTGGAGGAAATGAATCTGTTTAGTTCTAATTTAATTTCTTTGCGTGCTCATTCCCATAAGACGTTTTTTTTTCAAGATCATAACTTATTAGCAATGCTGTGCATTTGAGCTAACGTGTTAAAACGTTTTTTTCTATCAAAGATTTGATTAAATGAAATTTCTCTTTGTATCATTAAGGTGTCTATCAGATATTTTACCCAGGCCTAGTATGATTTTTTTTTAAACCCACAACTGGAAGCATTAGTGTTAGACATCAAAGAAAAAGGAAGACATCTAGAGGAACCACAAAACAAACAATATCAAAATTTTTGACGGCAACTATTTTACTCATTTAAAAATTGATCTTACATTACAAACAATGTTATCTTCCAAGCTGTGTATCTGACGCAGATAGCAAAAATAAAGCAACTGGCATCATCACTGTTGTTATAATGTATCTTGGAAATCTGGTTTAAAGCTTTCTCATGATCAGATCATAGTGAAAAACCTCAGCAGCAGTGTCCAAAAGAGGATTTGATTAAAAAAAAGGGGATTTGATAACACTAAGAAACCGAACTCCTTCCTTATCACCTCTAAGACAAGCAAATACAATAAGCCTTCTCTACTTACACATCTTTTTTGTAGATGCACAGCAACATGGTTAAGAGAACCACAAAGAGAAAGCCAAGACTAACTCCAACCACAATCATCTCAATTTCCCCTGGCGCTGTGGAAAACAAAAAAAGATTTCAGGACATTGAGGACAATTAAAACACAGAATCAACAACCTCATTGAAGCACTGCTAATTTTTCTACTTGTATTGCATTTTAGAAAAGTAAACGCAGTATGTATATTTAAAATACTTCAAAATAAAATAAAACATTCTTGTAGATTTTCTTTTGTTTTAACAAACATCATTGGATCAAGTGTACTCAAACAACTTGTTTTTAATTAAAAAAAAAAAGGCTTTCTTACAGAAGTACTGAAAATAAAAATGAACTGACTGATATAAAAATACTTTGTTTAGACAATCAGATCCAAAGGTGTTTTAGAGCAATGTTTCCGCCAATGTAGCCAATGTACATTCGAAAAATCTCTTAACATGGCAAACAAAATGATCACAAAAACATCAATAGCAAAATAATGATCTCCTCCGTTAAATGATCAGTAAAAGCTAGATGAATAGGTTGATGGTACTATATACCATCTAATGTAAAAAATAATATTTCTTAAAGTGGTAAGTGTTGTTTTGTTGGTTGCTATACATGGTTGGGTTAGATAGCTTAATTAAAATAGACACATTGTTTGTAATTCAATTAGCAATATCACACTCAAAATCAACATGTGGTACTGTATATCATCATGGCTACAATTGGTACATCGGCCCAAGATAAATACAGCTGGGAAAACATACAGTGAACATCACAATCTTGAGTGTGGTAATGCCTTAATACAACAATTCTACAAGCATGTACTGTTAAACGGTAACATTACGCAGCGCTGGATGATTAATCCATTTTAAGTCAAGTCGCGTCATGATCCATTCATACATTTTCTTTAGTCGTTTATATTATGTTATTTCATGAGCACGCCGCAAAGAGTAAAAGTTAGACAAAGTACTGTAGTCCAGATATGGAAAAATAAAGCACACAGACAGAGCAACTGTGCAATCAGTAGTAGTGTAAGCATATTTTTCAAGTGTCTGGTCCTATAAGTACACATTAACGTGTTATTTAATCTCATGAGGACACGTGGATGTTTGCTGTGATGTCTTCAGGCTCTCCTCATCTTTGCATTTATGCTGCAAATGTTATTTCCGAAAATATGTCCATTTTTACAATAGTAACGTTTTTAACAAGCCACAGTAATAACAGTTACTCATTGAACGTTGACGTCAGCCAAATTAAGGGCTTAACAATTAGAACATTTGTGAGGCACAGTGATAATGTATGTTAAATTAACAGTCCTAGTTCTGTTGTACAAATCTTCCCTTATGGTCCAGTCCAATCAAATTGCATTGTTGGAGCTGATGGTCATGTGATAAATGCTCATTTTTGGACAAATTACTAGGTGGGTGGCTGATTGTGAAATCTTCAGTTTTAATATGTATTTAGATTATGGCTGCATTTGAAATGTTCACTATTTCAATGTTGGTATTCCCTCATAGGATTCTATTTCTAATCTATTACACAGGAGTTACAACGCCATGCCCACTTCACAAACAAATTAATGCCTCTTTTGTAATGTGATTCCACTCACCATATTTCAGAGTGGTAAAGGAGTGGTTGGTGCCATCAGTTGAGCCCCCAATAGTGGATGCCCTGATCCAAGCATCATACTTGGTGTTGGCTGACAGTGAAGTCAGCACATAAGAGGTCACGTTAGCTGGTACTGTGATTGCTGCTAATGAGAGAATACAGAGTAGGGGGCAGTTTTAATACAAAAAAAGGACATGTACTCTCCCCTACTTAAAAAATAAATAAATAAATAGACATGTGGAAGACTGAAAACATAGGGCTTGGACTTCAAAAGAAAAATATGAGATGAGATCAACATTTTACCTTTTTTTCCCCTCAAATATTCACAACTAAATGAAATACACAACTGATAGTGAAAGCCCACATACTCACAAATTGTCATCAACAAATTTGTTGATTGTTTGCAGGGGCAACATATCTTTTGTTATTCACTGAAAATCTGGCACTCTTTTTGGTATCAGGTCAAAGCAATAAAAATCTGATTTTGACGCTAACTGATGGAATAATAGTGCTGTGAGGTTTAATTGTGGGGTTCCTTTCCCAGATTTGGAAAGTTTTTTGAGTCTATACCCGTAATGAAATGGTTTTTTTGCATGATAAAGAAATGTATTTGCATTCATTTAGTTATTAATTTAAGGATTAGTTATTGCCAATTGATGTCCAGTCAACATAATTGTTTTGAATGATCTCATATTGTTCTTTTGACTTTCTACTGAAAAAGTTTCAGTCAAAAGCAATAATTAAGAATTGTTCCAATTACTTTTGGAGGGGAATATTGCATAGAAATGTGCAAAACTAAAACTTCATTCAGGAAGCCATTTGATACATACAGAGCTTAGTCCCACTCGAATAGAAAACTGTATAGTTTGTGATGATGCCTTGTCGTTCATTTTGTGGAATTTCGTTCCACACGAGCTCGGCTTCATTTCGTCCTGGTTTACCATTCAGTCGAACAGAGGGTCCTACCAAAGGAGCTGAAATAAAAACAAAATGGTTTCAAGAAAATATAACCAACATGTTTTTTTTTGTGGTACATGTCTTAGTAAATTTAAGAAAAACTGACAATAGCGAAACAAGTATTTGAATACAATTAATAGTACTTGTTCATTAACTAGTGTTAGGACTAGGACAAAAAATGGCAAGATAAACTTGTTTAGAACATATTGCACGCTTGTTTGTGAATTGTTGAGCCTGGCATCCATGTTTAAGGTTGCTTGTAATGACCCCATGTGCATATTTCACATTAAAAGGTCAAGACAGTGAAGTAAATGTTTCTGTAGTAGTACAGAAATTACCATAAAATGATTAATGTTGTGATGAGGAATCTCATGTACTGATTTATATGCTAATTGAATGTTTATCAGAATTTTATCCCTGTGCTGTTGAATCCTTATATTGGTATGTAAGACAGCAGTCACCAATGTGGAAACACTGGTATGTGGCCTTCATAAAAATAATAATTAATAACGATAATGATAACTAGTTATTTTATTTATTTTTAGTACTTTACTGTGTACTTTATGTGTCTTTTAATAGAATGAGTCTCCTTCAAAGAGTTGATTATTGATTGTTTCAATTGTGACATGGCCAGCGGTTTTCAAATTGGGGTACGAGCGCCCCTGGTGATATGTGAAGGCACTTTCTGGTGAAAATCTAATTTATTTACCAGACAGCGACAATAGATTTTTTTTCTTTTGAAATTAAGCTCAAATTAATTTGAACGCGAAGCAACTTCAGTGCTTTGTGTTTCTTTTATTCTAACTTGAACCACAATACGTTTCAGTACCCCTCAGTGAGGTCATGGTTGCAATGCTATGTTCATGTATATATCACTCTTGTAGAGAGTTGAGCAATAGTCTAGACCGGAGGTCAGCAACTCACGGCTCTCAAGCCGCATGCGGCTCTTTAGCGCTGTCCTTGTGGCTCCCTGGAGCTTTTTCAAAAATGTTTGAACATGGAAAAAGATGGGGGAGAGAAATATTTTTTTGGTTTTATAATGGTTTCTGTAGGAGGAAAAACATGACAGAAACATTCTTAACGTTTTCTAATGCTGTGAAAATGTGTAGAATAAATATTACATTTCAACATTTCTGTCAACGAAGAATTACGTCATAGCCTGCGACACGCGTTTCTATTAGCAGGGCGGGATGCTAGGCAAGTGGCCGTTGTAAACAAACGGGCGGCCATGAGCCATGGGCCAAAGGGAAAAAGAGAAAAATAACTGAGGAGAACAGACGATTCAACGTTTCTTGGACTGAATCATTTACGTTTGTTGCCAATGCGGAAGGATTGCCTGAATGAATGTTTGCTCTATAGCGAGAAATTGTCAAATAACAAAAAGAGCAATGTGGAAAGGCATTTTCAGGGAAGGCATGCTACATTTGCAGCCGAGTATCCAGTTGGACGCGGGAGAAAATGTGCGATTGCATTACTTCGCTTGCAGTCCTGTGTCAAGATTAAAGTTACATCTTACATGCCCGATGTTGAGAAGCTGACCAGTGACGTCCGAAAACAGAAGTCACATTTAATGGATAAGAACACAATCCTGTCATAGGCACATATTTAGCAACAAAGTGCCAGTTTTTATAAAGTGATATCTGATTATTGTCAGTATATATTTGGAATGACACTTAGGGGTATTGTTGTGTTTTGTTGCTCAGATCAGAGGATAGCAGCATTGGTTTCATGTCAAAAGAGAATGCTTTTTTGTTTTACCCTTGTACTGACTTGTTGGCATTTACACAAACAAACCTGAACTGTATTGATTTGATTTTATGTACTTTACCTTTTCAAAAGGCTGATGTTTTATTTTTATACTGTAATTGCAGGCTGCCTTTTATTGCACTGTGTTGCCCAGATAAGGGGCATGTTATGCACGTTCCATTTTGTTTATTCGAATCCTTAAAATAAAAACATTAAAAATCTAATTTCTTTGTTTCATTTATTTAATTTCATCAAAGCAATGAAACATAATTCCTTAACATTGAAATGAAGTTAAACTTGAGGTGGCATCGGACAACAGAGTAGTCACGTGGTGCATCATTATCAACAGAATGCACTGCAGTAAAAATAAACATTTATCATGAAGGTTCATTATGTATTTGTAGTTAATAGTAGGCTAATAAACCGCCTATAGATACATACAACATGTATTGCCTTCATTATAAGGCTTATATAAGGCTTTTAATTTAAATTTTTTGCGGCTCCAGACATATTTTTTTTCTGTTTTGTTTTGTTTTTGTCCAATATAGCTCTTTCAACATTTTGGGTTGCCGACTCCTGGTCTAGACTATGTAATTCGTTTATTGGTTGTCAGAGAATTTTCTGCCTTCTTTCATGACTGAATCAAATTGTGGATTCGAAGGATGTTGCAAAGCAGTTTTCCTCCTTGTTCAGAGGTTCTGCTAGGCTATAACAAAGTACTGTGTCAAATTCCTGTGTGCAATAGAAACTTGTGCATGCTCTCACAGATGATCCAATACAGTGTATGATAATCAATAATGTAGGTGACACATTGCCTTCTCACATCCCAGCTTAAAATACAAACCTGAACTGAAATGTAGAGCCTGATTCACATCAATTCACCTTTAAAAGGATTATGAGCGAGAGCCTTACCTCGTTCCTCAAGAAAAGCTTCTACTCTTGCTGGCTTTCCTGTCCATCCAGAATATATGGGATACACAGATATGTTGTAGCCAATAAACTTCTGTATATTGCCTGTATGTAATTGAGGTAAAGTGAAGCATGTTGTAATTAGGATTTTGACAAGTTTCTTTTGATGCTCTCACAAATTTGGCAAAATACTATACTTTCAAACAAACACATAGACTGAGTGGCCATTCCTTAATGGAGGGAAAAGAAAGAAGGACGTTACCTTTTATAGTTGTTTGTTGGGTACTTTTGTTTTCCCTCTGCCAGTCCATGTCATTAGCACTAACCCACTCGACAACATATTGTGTAACAGCAGTACTATTGGGAGGATTCCATTTTAGTAAAAGGTGGTCCCCTTGTGGGTGCACTTTAAGCCTTTCCACTGGCTTAAGATCTGCAATGTGTTGAATAAAATAAGTATTTCTATTGCGAGTTTGCCAAGACATTTTGGGCATGAATGCAAATGGTGTGAAATTAAGTACAATTCTCATAGCAGGTAGCAATCTAAGAAACCATACTGAGTTGAGGTACATTTTACATCATTGTTTTAGTAAACAAGAGTCCCAATATTGTATGGTATTATATTATTTATGATAGCTTTATTCCACTCTAACTTAACAGACTTGCAGAAAATCATCATGTCCGGACCACCTACCACATTCTTTCTCTGGGATAGCGAGTGATGTCCGAGGGGACTCCCCCACAGAATTGATGGCGTTGACATACACTCGAGCGGTCATGTTCTCCAGCAGGGTAATCTGTTTTAAGACAGTGAACTTCTGGCCGGGAAAGTTGTCTGTCTCTGAGGCGTTGACAGAAATATTTTCCATTGTATTAATCCCATTTTCATTTCGGGTTTGAATCTTTATCTTGTAGCTTGTTATCCTTCCATTTGAAAACACAGGATTCTGTCAGAGAAGTGAGAGATTGTAACTGATTGTACCGGTATGAATGTATCAATCATTTCAAGAAGATTACCAATAAATCCTGCAGAGAAAGCCATTGATTTGACAGTTAAGTACCGCCAACCTAAAAACGTCCCTTGGGAGAGTTTCTACGTATATAGTTTCTGCAACTGTACACTTAGTCTTCATTTATTTCAATACAGTAAAAAATCCCAAAGCCTTTACCTATAAACAAAATATAAAATAATACGGTTCCAAAGGACTGGTACTCTATAATAAAATGATCACAAATGCTTTTTTTTTGAACCCCCCACCCCCAAATTATTTTTATTGTCCTTCATTCATTGAGGCATTTCAAAGAATTCTTTGCTTATTCTGCTTTCTCAGCATCGGCCACACCCGGGCAGATAATATGGGACTGTTCTCGCCTCTGTAACGTCACAGTGAGAAGGAAGGCCTTCGTACCGCCATCGCATCTCCTGTGCAAGAGTAAAGACATGCCCCTACTATGCAAGGAAACCTTCACGTTTTTTTTTTTTTCATTTCGGTTTCATTTTGAACTTGAGGAGAAGAGATTTTGCACTGAGTCATTGCAGGGAACGGCAACATTTCATTCATTAGTTACAAAGTTTTACTGTCAAAAAAAGACAATCAACGCCGAAGTACATAATTCACCTAGAATTACTGTTATGAGAGGTGGACTCCTGGGGAGACCGGTTTGATTGGATGTTATTGTGTGTGGTATCTTGACAAATCTTCAGTTAATTTTGATGTCAGTAAAACACCTGTTTTTGGCTTCTTCATTGACTCCGCCTCTGATTCACATTATTTATTGCAGTTATCTTTTTTGTTGTTATAGTTTTGTCATAGCGGTTGGCTTTTGAACAATGTCATGAAAAAGGCGCAGCAGCCACACAGTGAGAGGCGTGGCTCCGGTCAACAAGATGCTTCATTTCGTGCTGGTAAGAAAAATACTATTATTTCATAAGAAATTTAATCGCCTGTGTGAGGTGGTATTTAGGTATTTAAACGTAAAATTTTATCATTTATATGCATATATTTAACAGTGCAAAGTGTACAATGATGCATTAGGTAAAGCATGCAACTGTTCATTGGTGGATGGGCTAAATTAGTGTTGTTATCCTTTGTAGGGAATAAAAAAATCATACATAACGACAAAGCTGTGTTTGAAGGGCAGGCAAGGAAATGTAAGTATATAAGCCAGGGGTATCCAAACTTGGTCATGCATGTTTTCCAGGTTTCTTTCCCTGACACACCTGATTCAAATGATCAGCTCATCAGCAAGCGCAGCAGAAGCCTGATAATGACCCTGATCATTTGAATTGGGTGTATCAGGGAAAGTTATCGTATGTTATCATATGCTATTTTCACAAAGCGTTTTAAGTGATATCGCTCGAGGAAGGGCATATGCAGCCTATCGAACTAAAGTGTGGGTAACAAGAAGAAGCAATCAATATGTTCCCCCCGCGCAAACAAACAGGTGCCTTTTTGGGAAGTTTTCGGCTTTCGAAAACGAGCAGGTGACTTTGCGAGCAAGCTAGAGAGAGAGAGAGCAAGTGAGCGAGGGCGAGCGAGACAGAGAGAACGTTTGTGTGAGGGTGTGCGTACGTATCAGGGAAATATACTCTTGTCAACATGAAATTACAGAATCCACATTGTACTATTAATTGATATATGGTACATAGTAGTTGATTGTTTTGGAAAATAAACTGCCATCACTCAATGGTAGTTCAATTCAAATCAATCATTTAAAAAATGTATTGTGAATTTATACTTATTGTGTATAAATAATGGTGTGCATTTATGCTTATTTTATACCAAGTGCCCATATTTCAGTTTAAATTGGAAGCGTTCAATCAGAAATAATTCATAGATGCGTTTATTGGTGAGCAAAACCTGTCTTGCTCACTAAAAGTTTGTTTGGATTTTATTTACATATTTACTTTTTAATTTAGCATGGTAACTGGTTAAATAACAAGACATTTTAAAATTGTATACAGTGGACCCCTGGGTTGCGGCGTCCCCGGCTTACATTTTTTTCACATTACAATGTGGAATACTGAGTTTTTTCGTCCCTACTTTAAGGCATTTATCCCGCTTTACAATAAACATCAACAACTGTCATGACCTGTGGGGTTGGTTGTGTTTTTTTGTTTTGCCTCGAGGCGTTTTTAGGTAATTGCTCTTATTTTCTGTATGCGTCAAACTGCCTCCACTGCAACGCGTCATTACAATGCTGGTTTGCTATTGGTCGGAGCACAGGGTCACAAAGATGGCTGCGTAAAGACTTGATCTCGTGTGAGAGTGCTTTCAAAATCGTTTTTATTGTGCATTTTAGTGCATAATTCAAACTTGAATTGGTTATCCATGAGTCCCAAGATTTCTAGTGATGTTAAAGAGAGAAGTAAGATGATGATTTATATGGAAACGAAGCTGGAGATAATCAAGAAATACGAAGAAAGCTAAGCTAGCCAAGCCTAGACAACCCTTACTAGGGAATATGGCCATAACAAGCATCACTCAAATGTACATATACTCTTTATATATTTTTTATTTATGATGTTATTTAATTGTATGCATGTATAATATATATATATATATATATATATATATATATATATATATATATATATATATATATATATATATATATATATATATATATTATATATATAAGTAGCACTTACTATGCCATTTTGATAACAATTTTTGATATACAATTTCTATGTTTTTACCCGGGGTTTTACACGCATTAGCTAATTGACATAGGTTTGGATTGCTCGCCGTACGGCGAATTCGCGTTACGATTCCAACAGCGAAACTGATTAATCTCGTAAACCAGGGGCCCACTGTATTTTAGAGCTGTTATTTCAATGCCGCGATACTTTGATATTTTTGCTCAAGCTTATCATATCGTCAGATATCGTCCCTTGTCTCGTGTTGACTCGCTATTTTTAGTTTGTTACACTTGTTAGACGCACTTGGCTGGTTCTCAATTAAGGTCCGGATCAGCAGCAAGTCAATGCAAACCGCCGAGCCGGGCAACGAAGGCTGCCTAACACCACAGCAGGTCCGGGTGTGCGCCACTGCTTGGGAGATCTGCTCTCTGCCACATATTCCTCTGCTATTCACCAGCTCATGCCATGTGCATGGCACAGCTAGTCCTCGCTTGTTGCTCCTCTCAGTCATTCTTCACCGGGCACCAGCACTGGGAATGTGTGGGCCCGGGGGGGATGACCGACAGAAGCAGCAAGCGGGGAATAGCTCTGTCCTGTCATATCAGGGAGGAGCTACGGCAGGGAGGAGCTACGCACTGTGTGCAGTCTTCCTTCATCCGTGCTTCCTTCGCCTGGTTAACTTTAAGTCTAAGTTTAGCACGGACAGTTCAAAATATGAAAGATTGCGTGACAACTCTGTGTCCAACCATCAATTTCATGAATTAAATCCTAATGTTGTTTGCATTTAAATTTTTTTTTTAAGTTTTAAGACCTGTGACAGGGCTTTTAACTTGGGATTTGGTTGACTAAGCATATGGAACTTACCTTACAAATAAACTTAACTTGACGATCATTAATGCGTTCACCTTCTGTTATAATATACCATAAATCTGGCTTACTTGTAGGTCCTATACAAAAGGAGAAAAAACAAAATGTTGCAACAGGATCTAATTTGGATTCATAGAAAGAATGGTTTGTCATTAAATAACTCGAATTTGCTTTATTTGAGTCAATCAATTGCTTCATAAATGTAGTCTTAAATACGATAATTCTGTCTGGACAAAAAATTAGAATAAATCTATACAATCACTCAAGGTACTCACTGTCTTCAGCTGTTTTCTTGGTAACGTTGGCACTCCAGTTGCTCCAATACCCATATCCCTCATAAGCATATTTACAGCGCAACTGAATGGTATAAACTGTGTCCGGTCGCAGGTTTTGGAGTCTAAAGTACTCTGTGTCTTTGGTAATATCAACAACAGGAACCTAAATGACAAAAAAACAACAACAACAAAAAAACAAAAACAAAACTTAAATCTATAAACCTTTTATGTTATTACAGTTATTCCTGATTGTTAGCTCTAACAAAGAAAACACACTTACGCCAATCCAACTGTTAGAGCCATTTAGACAATATCGGATTTGGTATTTTAATGCAATCTTTAGTTTAGGCATTGGATGTTTCCAGTTTATGAGAAGGGATGTGGGAAATTTCTTCTCGGACAAAACGTCGACATTTTCTGGAGGGTTTGTTTTAGCTGAAAAAAGAAGACATGGACATGTAATAAAAAAAAAAAAAAAACTTTTTTTTTGAACATATCTAATTTAGGTCATTCACATACAGTACTGCCAATATGTTAGGATTATTTGACATTTACATTCCACAATTAACCAAGTGTACTGTTTCATTTATATTTTAATCTAATTTAACATTTATTTTTTGGTTTTTATTTTTTTAACTAAGTAATAGCATCCGCATAACTATTCACAGTTTGTTTTTTTTAAATACAAATTTGATAGTAATTGCAGCATTAGTCTATATAGCACTGCGGGTTAAACATTTATAAGTGTTGGAGAAGGTAGTGGATGTTGTGTTCTCATCTGGATTTGTTCAAGGCTGCAAATGTTCACCAAATGTTAGTCAGACGTTCATCTGTTTTGTTCTTTTTGCAAGAAAGCTCATTCAAACTGCTGGCGAACAATTGGAGAATGTTTGCAAACTTTGCAACACCAATCCTGACGTACCCATGAACGTGCATTCAGCACCGTTGCCAACACCGCAAAAATTCATCCAGCAATGGGATGGGGGCTTTAATTCTTTTTGGAGCTTATATTTGAAAAATCCACTGTACGGACACAGATGGTAGATTGTAACAGAAATGGTTGTCTTGTATAAGTTTCTCCTCTTTCCATAGACTAACGCTGTAGGTTTGCAGCAAAACCATCAGATTTTTGGTCATCACCCTGACCAATGGCGTTCTCGTGTTGAACCTTATACTGTATAAACAGGTGTGTGTTTACTCAGCATGTTCAATCAATTGAATTTACCACAGACCCCCAATTAAGATGTGGAAATTTAAAAAAAGGTGATCTGTGGAAGCAGAACGCACCCACATTTTGAGTTCCATGGCAATGGCTGTGAATACTTACGCACAGATTTTCGGTTGTTGTTATTTTCAATGAAGTTACCAATACAATAAAAAAAAAAAATGCAAGGGTGTGCTGACTTATTATTCAATGTCTTACCAAACCAGCTAGCTTCATGTTTCAGCTGTTCAGACTCTACAGTTCCCAGTTGGTTTTGAGCCACCACCCAAATCACCAGGTCCAAATGAAATGGGAACGTTTCCATTATCACTGTAGCAGCATTGTTTTGTGTTGACACATTGTAGGCCTGATTGATCCTGAAAGAGCGCACACATACATGCAGATTTCAGATGTAAAATGTCACAACCTTAAAAAGTACATTTAAATCTAGGAACATCTCAATCTAATTTTTTGCACTCGAGTCCGAATGACCTGATTTTGAGGATTTTGAGTTACGAAAGAATAACTCATCAATGTATTAGAGAGAGGAAAAAAGTGCATCCAAATGGACTTTTTTCCGAACTATCCCAAGTCTCCTTATTAGAAGGCTATTAGAGCAGAAAAACGTTTTTCATTAACTGTCCTGCGATTGTTTTAAGTGTTTTTGATTGCATCAGTGTCTTTAACAATATCATGTAACTTACAATCTAACCTCTAACAATGTACTACAACAGTTCAGAGATACAGTGTAATGCTACGTTCCCACCAACACTGAAGAAGCATTTTGCCGCACTTGATTTGCTGGCAGGAGTGAACAGGGAACCAGCAGCTTCATTTGTGCGCACTGGCGAAAGGTTGGAGGACAATTATTATACAGCTTACAGTGGGTAAGTAAAAGAGAGCTGCTGAGCACTTCAACTTCTTTTTAGGACCAGTGGAGCTAATCCTTCATCCGACAGCATGTTTAATTTTTCTTTGAGTTATGTACCTCACTTTGCAGCAAAACTCACCTGACAGAAAACAAAACGTTTCAACTTTGCCACCAAGTGACTGATATTGTGCTAAATACTTTGGTTAATACTGAACTAATGATATCATGGTATAGTTCAACAGCCCTTCAAAAAAGTAAAAAACTTACGTACCAGGTATCCCAAGTTCACCACTACTATACAAGCCTGCTCTCTGACCTTGTTTATTTCCTGCCCCCTTACGTGTGGCGTTGAAATTTCCCGAAACAGATTGGTTGTGGTGGTAAGAAGAGCAACAGAAGTTCAATTTATTTGATGTCAATGAATAGGAGAAATGAGAGTGATTGAGCATTGTGTACCATTACTCCAAACCTACCCTCCACATAATTGCACACTGCCACACGAATTAAATTGATTTCATCTCAGACACATCACCAGCTTCGCCCTCCACACAGTTTGAGTGTGGATGTAGCAATAATTTTTGTCTCAATTGAGCAGGGCTAAATTGGGGTGAGCTGTAACCAAGGTAGAGCATCAGTCTTTCCACAAAAGTACTCAACACCCTCAATTGTTAAGGAGTTGAAATTCTATGCAATTGCCATTTCCTTATTGATAATGCCCTGCATACAATATACAGTACTGCTAACGGGATGTTTGATACTTTTTCAGACCCATACCAGTCCAACCACAATTTTTGAGTACCATTTAACTAATATCTACTAATACCTACCAATACTAATACTTATGATACATAACATTTCTACTATACGTACTTTCTAGCAAGCTAGCTATGCCTAAACCCACAAATTACAAATTAGTAAAAAATAAAACAAGTGACTTGACAGCCAGCATGTGTCAGGGACTTAATGCTGGCTGCTTTGGAGAGACTCATTCTAACCGCATGGAAAGGTGCATTGACAACACAGTAGGCATGCATTCAAGCCACTGGAGACATTAAGTAAAACTATTTTCATGGCTTGAACATGTTGTGATGTTTAAGCATAAGAAAACAGTTGGTATTTGATTGACAATTGAATAGGGAGTATTTTCACCGTTTTCAGCCAATAGGTAACACAATGTCCTGATGAGCAGGAAATGGCTTGATGTGGTATGTTTTTAGAGCCTCCATTTATGTACTTAACAAGTCCATTAATCTCTCAAATTTGGCGGGGTGATTAACGACACTTCTATATGGTGTGTGAAAATTGTAAGATTTCGAACAGTCACTTAGGGACTCATATAGTAGGATGTATTATACTCACTGGGTGACTTCAACGTGTAATGTATATATCGTTGGCGTTTCCTTGGTCTGGTGTTTTGCTCGTTCCCACGAACAATTAAAATATTTTGACATATAATTTTTTTCCTGAATTGCTATACAGGTCAAATTCTTTGGCTTCTCGGGAGGATCTATATTTGGCACAGAAAAAAAAGCACACATTAATCAAAGGTAAAAGAAGATTTCAGTATGAGGAATTCCAAAATTTTGTAACTCAACCAAAACAACATCGGTGATCACCGCAGACGCATCGTACGCCCCTGCTATAGTCATTCAAGGAACTTTAATCATGGACAAATTCTTAGTGCTAAAGACAACTGGGTTGATCCAATATCAAGGTGCCATCATTGTGCATGTTTTGAGATTAGACCAAAAAACAAAAACATTTTATAATAATCTTAATCTTATTTTAATCATAATCTTGATCATAAACTTTTCTGCCTGATTAAAAGTTGACCGGTGTCACGAACATCAAAACACTTATATATAAAAGTGTACTAAGGCTTGTTTGTTAAGTTTCTTAAGGTTTGTTTTCAAGCGATGATTGGCCTTCTCATAACATTTGCAGCTTTAGTATAATGGATAAGATTGGCACGTTTTCCTTGTGGATCTCTTCTAGCCCATTCTTTTTAGTTTCTGCTCAGTGGACATGTCTATCCTGCCTGCTTTGGTCATTTTACACTTTGCTAAGCGGTATCACTTGAAAAAGTAGTTGTTAGGGCAAAAAGGTTTGGGCACCCTTGCTATCAGTGAATATGAGTGTAAATGTTTGAATAGGCAACTTACAAGCTTTGGTTAGATGGATCCCATGAACAAATTTGCCGTTGTTGAGGAAAACATACGATGATTTTTTCTTGCAGTGGCAAAATAACCACTCTGATTCCTCATTGTCGACGAGGATAGTGACACTGAGTGCCGACTCGTTGATTTTAGAGTACTGATTGCTTGGGATAATGGTCCGAGAAAGATTCCAGTACAGGTCATCTGCTGTGGCTTCAGTTGTGTCGATTATCACACACGTAGCAGTGAAGTTTGTCCCAATCTGGAGCACTGGGGACTGTGGTGTTATGAGCAAATGGCTTCCAGCGTCTAAAAAAAAAACAAAAAACCATATATATATTATATATACTGTATATATATATATATATATATATATATATATATATATATATATATATATATATATATATATATATATATATATATATATATAAAACCATGATTTTTATTTTTTTATTTTCACAGTCAACTAAACACTGCCAATATCTACCCCAGCAAGTTATTGCACATAAACCAAAAAAGCAGTAGAGCAATTCTGCAGCAATAACTTAAATCAAATGTAAAATTTGCAATGAATGATTATGAATTGTCTGCATCAAGGTGGGCAGTCTTTAATGTTATGTAACAGAGTACAAATACTTACTGTATTTACTGTTTGACAATAAATACTTGGTTACGCAGCTTCCGTGTTTCACCAAGTTTATGTTTGTGTGTATATGCCAAAAGACCGCAGTTAATAAACGAGTCAAAAATACCTTTCCGTGTTCTCTAACCCAGTGGTCTCCAACCACCGCTCCATGGCACAGTGCCAGTCTGTGGATCAACTGGTAACAGGCCGCGTGGGCCGCACCCGAAATATTGTTTTGGAACTGATTTAGTTTAACAGTTCAATCATTTGTGCTTTGTTTGGCTTGATCTTTGCTTTTTGGTGCTGCCTTTCTGGCTGCATTTGATGTTACATTTCGTAGTGAGAAGGATGGTGTAGTTTTGAGAGCAGTCAATCGGTGACGCATACGTTGTTTTGTCTCTGTGAAATCTGGCCCACGACTGTAAGTTGTACTTTCTTTGTAAGAATGTTGAGGTATGATGATATGCCCCAAATTATTTTGTTTGTTGATCCAATAACTTGTGACTGTGGATAACATACGACCTAATATTAGTTCTTATCGTCATCATGTTAAATAGCGTCGCCATGAATGTGTTTAGCTCGTCCGCATTTTTGTTTGTGACAGGTATTTTCCTTGAAATTAATAGCTTTTGTTATTCACTTTTATGATTGACTTGATGTAATTTGCACATTTTTTGTACATTTTTGTCCACACCCATAAAAATGCAGTTGCATGTTGAATTGTGTATGTTTAAGCAACGCTGACCCCAACATCACAACGCCTTAATTCAAAAAAACGTCCAAGGAGTACAACTGCTGTGCAATCTAATTATTAAATTCATCGCTTTACATAAAGAGCAGCTGTGTCTTCCTTGAATCACGGCCAGCCCACTGTATACGCTGTGTTGTGGCCTGTTAATCCTTATGTGCCCCTCAAGAGTTGCTTGTGTTTGGTAAATATTGGAAGTTTTGGATTTTGGCCAAGGAGTCCATAATGTGCAGCGCATGTGTCAGTCTTAATTGACTTCCCACTTCCAGCTGTGGCCTCCTTGATTAAGCCTGCGGAATCCCGGGTTAACTAACCCGTATTGACATATTTGCCCGAGTTTTGTCGATTCTGTGCTGTTGTGCACTGAAACCAATGGCGAATTGTATTTGTATTCACTGGCTTTGCACATGCTTCCAAAGTATGGCTTTTCTGACACACCATAGCGAGCTTGCTACATTGACGTAACACTAGTAAACGGCAACTCTTAATTCTACACAATACAGCTTAATAAAAAGTGTGGGACCATTTCAGAGAAACTTAAACAAGAATTAATATTGATAATAAAAAAGATATTTAATTAAAACTCTTTTAAAACTTTATTTAAGAGGATAAGACAATTGCAAACAGTTTCTCATTTACTAATTGCAACTTAGTATGGTTGGGTGTCTTTGACAGAGGCCAAATTTGATATCTTTAGAAAATCATACAGGTGAACTACAAAGGAGTACGATGAATAGTTGGGAAAATAAGATGTTCAGCCCCTCCATTTCATCATTTAACGGAGACAGCACTTAAACATTGCATCATGGCATTGACGTGTGTCACAAATTAATCATCTCTGTGTCTGACTTTACAGTAGCAACAATTGTATACTTTATACTAGTTCTCAAGCAGATATAAATCCAAGGCAAATATTTAATTTAATTTAATCACTCTGCTGGAATAAGCTCCAGCACACACGACCCTCGTGTTGTGAGAATGACAACAACATAATGGCTAGATTGATGTTTCGTGGCCAGCCAGCATTTAAGAACACCATGAAGGCAGCCACACAATGAGAGATGTGGCTTCAGCAAACAAAATGTTCCACATCCTAAATCCCAAAACTCATAATTTATAAAAATTAAATCACCAATATAACAATTGTAATTCACTGTGGAAAGTTTAGATATCATGATAAAATTTAACATACCAATTTATTAACACTTAATAATTTTTAAAAAATTAAAAAAGTGTTTGTTTTTTTTTGTTCACTATAAACATTATTTGCCAACAAATGTCACGCAATATTAAACACACACACAAACACAGTCCAGACAGTAAAAACTCTGCCTGGGGCTTTAGCCACAGGTGATTCTAATCAACTTCTGGACCTGATTTTCCCATCTCTGCTTAAGAATAATACATCTTAGAATTACCAAATTCTTAAGAAATTATCCTACATGTAGCATTAACATCTTTTATACTTGCAAATATGCAAGATCAACTTTAGATGACACAAATGTTTATTGCATTGGTCTTGAGCCTGAATGTTGAGTTTTTTTGCAAAGTGATGGTCTATTTCACATACAAAATAAATAGAAAAAAAAAGTTTATGGGTAATTTGAAACAAATTAAATGTGTGTTTTAACTCACTTTTTACACCTCTCGACATTATTCCTCTCACCTACAGCTTCTATTACAATCACATGAAAATTACCATTCATTCAAATTGTCAATCATTCAGTGACATTTAAACAGCTAATAGCTATTTTCTTCACCGGGTAGTTGGCAACACTGCAAACTAGCAATGGGAAGGAACATTTGTCAAATTATCTTCATCTTCGAAAGATGACAGCAATTCAACATGGCTTGACATCAGCAGCGCGCTTAGCCATATGTTTGGTTTGGTTCATTGTTACTATTACTTTTTGTTTACCGCTTTTTCTTTTAATTATTGGAAGATTCTGTTTACTTCAACTTCCAAATCAAAGTTCGTGGAAAAGCTGGACTGATTGACTGCAGTCACGCACATTTCCACCGCATCTGTTTGAGTAAATATGCTCACAGCTGGTGAGATAATATCATGATCAAGCATATCACCCAGCCGTACTAATATTGCCACTAAGAAAGTCATGGATGGAGTGGCTGGTGAGGTTTGACATACTGTATGTACTTTGCAATATTTCTTTGTGGGTCAGGTTCATCGTGCTGATCCAAAATCGTGGTTGGGGACCATTCCAATATATAGTCTTCAAGATTGTTTACATATTCAAAGTCAAAGGTACATTTTGGAAGCGCTTTTTTTTAGTCATTTATGATACCAGTCAAAAGTTTCAAACACCTCAATTAAAATGGTTTCAAATCTGAAAGGCAGGGATCGACAAAAAATGGCGTACACATTCACCACCTGTGTCCGCAACAGGCAGTCGGTAGGGATGGGATGTTTGAGACCACTCAAGCATCATCCTCAACCTAAAGAGGAAATAGCAAAAATCCTAACTGTTATCTTGGCAAAAAGTGTCTACTTTGAAAAACCTATATATGTGTTGGTTGATTAGTTGGTTGGTTGGATGGATGGAGAACGTTTAAGGCAGTGGTTCTTAACCTGGGTTCGATCGAACCCTAGGGGTTCGGTGAGTCGGTCTCAGGGGTTCGGTGGAGCCTCCGCTGCAGAGGTCCACCACTCAGTCTAAAAAAAATCATATTTTATTTTTTTACTAAAGAAGGGTTCGGTGAATGAGCATATGAAGCATATGGTTCAGTGCCTCCAACAAGATTAAGAACCACTGGTTTAAGGGTTGTGTTTGGATCACTTTCTCTAAGTTTTGAATAATGCCATTGCTATACATAGTGTTTCTTTGAACTGCACTTGGAAAACAAATTCAAATGATTTTTGCTCGGGGGGTGTGGTGGGGGTATTTTAAGGCCACAATGTGGAACACGCAGTTACAACAGTAAGGGTGACGAATACAGCCCCCCCCCCCCCCCCCCCCCCCACACACACACACACACACACACACAAATAACTTTAACAGTACAGACCTGCTGAAGACGAAGCAAAAGCCAAATACGCTAGCACAAATAGCTGGATTCTTGGCGACACCATGATGGACTGTGAAAGAAAAATAAATGTCAGACATTCCATGTCCAAAATGATTACGTTTTCCAACCATGTCACAAATATAAATAAATAAATTCGACCGCGTCCCGATATGTGCATCGAGTCAAAATGCTAACATTAATTTCTCATAATATTTTTTCATCAACGCGTTATGGGTCCTTGGCTGCTATTATTTTTTCGCATTAACATAAACAACGTGCTAATTTGGATTACCCATCTAGCTCACCTCAGCCCACCACCCGCTAACGCCATATTGTTTTCATTGTCTGACATGAAAATGTTACTACTCACCTAAATTGTGTCAGTAGCAGTCCATGTACAATCATAATATATCAATAACATAATTAGAACGAAAGGCTTGCGAAAAAAAGTTGTCTACGTTCCATCATTGGGTTCCAGTCTGTAGTTACTGCCCGTGTTAAGACCACCCATTTCCCGTCAAGGAAGCCTGTGTCGTAACAGCGAGCCGTGCTGTGTTAGCAGAGCTCACAAAATACGGATGAACAAATCAGATGCGATTTTTTTGCCTCAGTTAGTGTGTAGATCTGTTTCAATGCCGCCATTTCTGCTTTCTGATTCGTCACTTACATTGTCTGTCAGTTTTATTTAACCAATAGCATGATAGAAATTTCACTCACCTTGCTTTCCATGGAGCGTTTTCCAGTAAATCTCCGCCTGGTGTTCCCACAGAAAAGGAAATGTCAACAAAACTCCAGTGTAATATATCAGCCATGAGGTTGCATACCCTCGCAATAAATTTCTCTACTGCTGTTTATGACTTTCCATTCATACAAAGGAAAGATGCAACGAGTTTGCAATGTTTTATCTGACGCAGTAGCTTCCGGGTCGTGCTTCCTACACTTTATTGAGCCAAGGCACACAGAGCCACTATCATGCAAATTCAAATTATCGGAGCCTTTAAACAAGGGGTGTGAATCTCATTTTAACCCAGGAGCTACATTAAAGAAAATATATTGTCAAATGGGCCGAGCTGATAAAATCAGGCTATATTATTTAAAAACAATCAGTGTCACTTACATGTACATTTTTCACTATGTATGCCAGACTGATGCCCCAATTTCCAAGGAATAGCGCTGGTCAACTGCATATATATTGTTATAACATACAGTATATTCATTCATCCACAAGACTCCAGGCGCCTCCTGGCGCCAGCTGATTTTGGGCAGTAGGCGGGATACACCCTGAACTGCTTGCCAGCCATTTGCAAGGCACACAGAGGCAAACAACCTTTCACACACCCAATCACACCTCAGGACAATTTAGTGTGTCCAATAAACCTGCCATGCATGTTTTTGGTGTGTTTGATGAAGCCGGGGTGAACATGCAAACTCCACAAAGGAAGGCCGGAGACAGCTGGAATTGAACTCGGTTCCCTTAACTGCTTCACTGAGCAGCCTACTGTCGAGTTGTAAATTAAGAAAATTTAAAAAGAAATACAAGACTGATTGTTTATAATAGAACAAGAACCAATGGTTGATGGCTCAGATAGCGACCCACCTCCAATGTGTTCATGGCGATCAAAATATTTTACCTGCATTGAACATTAGCGCGACAAAGCTAGACGCTAATGATAAAGTGAACACTGGTGTATTGTTCCAGTTACTGTCACTGAAAGAATCAGCAATCTACTCTGCATAAGTAAGTCAACTGGTCACTTCTGCTCTTAAGTTGCAATGCTCATCAGGCCTTGCTTGTAAAAGTATTGTATGCAATTTTGTCGATTGATTTAGGACAGCAGAGTAATGGATTTTGTCCTATTGGTTTTTTTTTTCTCTCAATGCTTCACAAATTCACCTTTGACATTCCTGCTTTAAACCGTGTTAGAATACAATTTCATAGCCAAAATAAGGCCCAAAGTAGTGTTTTCCTCTAATCACACATTCCTGAGCATTCCTGCGCTCTCAGTACCCATCCCTCCCTATCAGAGAACATGGGATCCTTGCCTAGACTCCTCATTTTTAATTTTTTTTTTTTATTTCAAGTCAACATGAGCGGGCAACCACTCACATCCAAAGCTTTACAACTAAAAACGTTTGGCAAGTCAAAACTTTTGACTTGGCTTTGGACAAACCACAGACACTTGACAGCAGCATCTGCAATGGCAATTTGAGAGGTTTTAAAAGATCTCATGAATGCCACCTGCTTCCTCGCCAAACAGCATTTAGCATTTTGTACAAGCCCTGTGTCATGTATCTGTGATTTCGGGTTGGGTTTTCTGTTTTGGGGGATTTTGGTATTCTCAAGCTGTGGGTTTCTTTTTTGTTCTTGTCTTGCTCTCATTTGGTTTCCCTTGCGTCGAGCCTTGTTAGCATGATTTGTTTCCACCTGACTGTATACCTGCCCTAATTGTCATCCAATCAACTTCCCCCGCCTTTTGTCTCTCCCCAGCTGTGTCATGTCTTCTCGTTATGTCTGTAGTCTATTTAAGTGCCCATTTTGCATTCAGTTCTTGTCGGGTGTAATGTATGTCTTCCCTTGCTGGCTTGCTGTCGCGCTTCCCGGACACGCAGCATTCCCGTGTTGCCTACCGTTCCTTGTAGCCCCCCGTAAGTTGAGTTTGTGTCTAGCATTTAGGTTGTACTTTGCATTTTTTGGTTCCTGTTCTCCCAGCTTATGTTTTTGCATTAAACCAGCAATTTATTGAGCCTCATCCCTCTCAGCCAGCATTTTTTTGGTTCCACCTTTTCCACATCCCACACCTGCTTACGCCACCATGTCCAGTCATGACACCCTGGTAATTGTGGCAACTCAGTATGTTGAACTAATAGACATCTTATATATATATATATATATACTTTTGTTGAGAAAGATGGCTAGCTAACCATTTGAAGACATCCACTTTATTTTCTGGCTTGTCAAATTGAATATAGAACAAGTTAATTGAAGCAGTCGCAAACCTCATTATATGTGGATGTTATTACATTAAATGTGCTCATTTGTGTGCTACATTTTGTATGCTTGTATGTTTAGGTTCCAGCCCACAAACGGGTTTTATCCGGTCACCAAAAAGATAATGTAAAGTAAAAAAAAAAAAAGAGCAAGCAATGAAACATTTAAAATGTTTTATGATTACTAATAATGTTAATGTTTTATGGTTAATAGTGATGTTGTGCTTGTACTATTCTGGACAGTATCTAAAAAGAATAATACATCTGAAGTTGCCGTTTTGAAGTTAAAAAAAATATACACCATGATTTTATGCGTCAGGCCAATTGGGAATAGATTTTCCTTTATGTCCCCGCAAGCGAAAACAAGTTTGGCACCCCTTGCTTAAATGCAGATATTAGATTTTAAACTGCCCATAATGAAATGCTGCTCTGGATGGCTCATTTGTAGAATGATGCTTATGATAACTATATATACTGTATATATATACACACCACCTGCGCAAGAGAAAATACACGCTGACCTTATCCACGTCTTTTAGTTTAGTTTTGGTTTTGTGTGTGTGTGTATATATATATATATATATATATATATCTATCAAAGTCAAGTTTATTGTCAATTTCTTCACATGTGCTTAACATACAAAGGAATCGAAATTGCGTTTCTCACTATCCTCTGCGTTTTACTGTACGTGTAAGATAACAAAGTGCAGGTGCGCAAGACGAGACAAACCTAAAAGCTAGATACTTATCTATAGTAATGTAAAGTGCAGTATGTTTGATCTACTTTGCCTAGTGTTGCTAAACTAACAACTAAAACTAAAACTAAAAATTAAATATGAAAAACCAGGTATGGCAAGAGTACCCCAAGACAAGACATAGGTAGCAGCATATGACAGGACAATCCAACAGTACGAGACAAAGCAGGACAACTCTGGCTGTGGTTGTTCCAGTTGTGTGCATTTGAGGTAGTTGTTATAGTTCTAAGTGTAATCGCTAGTGCAATAGAAGTATAATTATAAATAAACATGGCAGCAGCAAGTCTGTGCAATTTGTTTGCCTTGAGATGGCGCTGTGTGTTGATGGTACGTTACAGAGAACTCTGTTTAGGTCATTTTATTTGTTTGTTTTTTAATTTACATTTTCAGTACTTTTATTGCTGGGTCCCCGTGTGAAGGGAATCATATATTAGGTTGTTATCATTATGTGCTTAGTTCATTGTTACCCATTTATGCAATCCTAGTTCATCTTGACCCTGTCCTTAGATAGAGCTGTTGACGCACGAAAGTGTGAGCCGGGACCTTGGCCCAGCTGCCGGTGGCGCCCGGCTGGCTCTCTTGTTGTGTCTTGTAATCTGCTATGCTTTTGCTCAATAAAAGCCAGGGGGGGACGGCTGGGCAGTGGAAAACTAGCGTTGGAAGACCCACGAGTTACATTTGCCCAAGCTTTTTCCCTATGCCCGGCATAGAAAAGTCAATCTGGGCTGGTCTGAGTTACTCTTTTTGCTGTTTAAGCAGCTAGGCTTGTCCTAGTCTTCTTTTCTGAGATTTCTCTGACAGTCCCAGATCCCTGGAATTGCTAATTAGTAAAATACAATACATATCAAAGCACACATAGATTACATTTTTTAATATTAAACTTTAATTGTGATGATATGCTACATTTTGTTGGGCACACAAAACACAAAATAGGAATCAACATTTCATAAACCCCTAGGTAGTTTTACTAGCTGCATATGGATAATCTTTGCATGTAACTTGATGTTAAAGTGAGATTCCATTGTACAGAGTGTGTACTGGGAGTTGTGACTGAGGAAATGTTTTCATAGATTGTTTAATTCCAGAAGGGTTTGGTCCAACACCTGATGCATGTCCAGGTTTTCCTCTTTGGCATGGGCCAGTTTTTCTGCAAGGTAAAAAGACTCATGAGCTTCCAAACACACATTAGTTCTGGAATGAAGGTAACAAACATGACATTGTTTATAGTTTATTGTATATAGGATAAATCACTGCATTTATTATTACTTTTACTACTCACATTCAAGTTAACTCTCTGACTAGTGTGAATTTTTCTTATAATGAACAAAGGGTACCAACAATTTTGTCCCTGTGTGAATGTGCCATTCACCATGACAATTTACTTGAAAAATGTGTTTTCAAAGTTGCTGATTGTATATGGAATTCGTTTGCACATAGAAATAATTAATGAGTGAATGACTGAATAAAACAACTTGTGGATATCAGCTATGGCAATCCAAATACACATGAATAGTAAAATTAACAGCATCATGATCGTCAGGGTGCCCAAACATTTTGCCCCAAGATCTACTTTTTCAGCAGCCAATCTCCCGTATCTATGAAGGGAGGGTGTTGAGTTATAATGAGCGATGACAACCTAACAATCAATGGTGGGCGGCCAATACAGCTCAGTGCCAATACAATAAAAAACGGTTAAATCTTAAACAATGTCCCTTAAAAAAAAATAAGTCAAATGGACCAGCCAGGATAGACATATTTATCGAG
This sequence comes from Hippichthys cyanospilos, assembly GCF_059441005.1. Taxonomy (NCBI): domain Eukaryota; kingdom Metazoa; phylum Chordata; class Actinopteri; order Syngnathiformes; family Syngnathidae; genus Hippichthys; species Hippichthys cyanospilos. The sequence goes on from NC_142383.1 coordinate 2,688,040, forward strand.
CTGTAACTAAAATGAATGGGCCAGAAGTGCAACCAAATACATGGGGAGAATCTGTTGCCTGCAAAACTTCTTCATTATAATAAAGCAGCCGAATGTTGTGAGAACACAAATACCATCATTCTTTTTCTTTTTTTTTTTTTTGCATTGCATGTCCCTCACTTTGCAGCAAAACTCATCTAACAGAAAAAACAAGTTTCAACGTTGCAATCAAGGGGTCGATACTACGCTAAATACTGTGCTGTTAATGATGCACTGTGACTTTCTTGGCACAGTAATTACAGTTCAACAGCTGTTCAAAAATAGAAGTAAATACTACAAAAAGCAGGTATCCCAAGTTCCTCCTCCACAATTCTACAAGGCAGGTGAGTGTTCTGTTTCTGTATTGAAAGCTCAGCTGGGTTGCATAGTTCCGGGTGTGGGCAAAACGTGCGAAACAGTGAGGATAACAAATGGTCAAATTTTTTTTTTTAACTTTTTGTGACTGGGTGAAACAAACAGAATTTTGTGCTGCTTGCCATGTCTCATCGCTCCTTAAGCGTCATTCGTGTTGCTAAACACACTTTTGCTCCGTGTTGACCCCTACATTGACCCCAGTTCAAAATGTGTCATTTTTTCACCCTTTTACATTGTGCACAACCTCTAAACTTTATTGGAATTGGCCAGAAGAGGAAAATCCATATCCAAAAAGTAAAAACACTGCCACAGTTTGACTTTAGGCACAGGCGCTTCTCCCGGAAAGCTCATTTATTTATATGCCGGTTGAATAGTAGCACCTGTGTCAAAATCCAATCCGTGGCAAGGTGCTTTACTTTACAAAACCTGGATTTGCCACCTCTGGAACTGAGGTTCATAAATGCGGAGAGGAAGGTTGTTGTGAATGGCAAGTTTTATAGGAAAACACAGAAAAAAGCAAACACGTTTTGAAAGAATATTTACTGTTTAGAGAATTCTCAGTCTTAGTGTCAAGGAATTTGATCAAAACAAATGCAGACAGGGAGCAATAAAGTAAGATAGCAATGAAACAAAAGGACAAAGACTGAAGGGACACAGAGAAGGAAGAGAGTTTAAATACATTTATTACAATGCAGGATTGCAAGTGTTTTGCAATTTCAACAAAGGAAATGAGTGGGAGTAGTGTGACCTCAGCAAAACACTTTGCACTGGCTGGGTGAGCTGGAACTTACTTTCAAGAGACTGATGCTCTATAGGGCCTGACCCAGCAGCGCAATGATGGGTGAACATTACTTTTTTCCAGCTGATTATACCACAGTGGAATGCAGTAACAGAGCAGCAAGCAGGCACAGAAGACTTGAAACAGGAAAGAGGAGAAATTGACAGCTTCTACAGTGTAGTCATATCATTGAGAGCTAGGTCCAGCTCCTCGCTGAGAGCCTTGCCCTTCAGCTTCTGAGCATACACTTCATCTGCAAGAGGACACACACACACGGCACGCACCATACACCCAGACACACAAAAAAATGCCAGACAGGATACAGAGAAATTTAGCAAAAATGGATTTATAGATAAACGCGCTGTTCTCGGGAGAGATCATGCAGTCATTAGAGTATGCCTCATTATGCAGAGCACATCATGCAATGTTATTGACATACAGCCTGCAATGTTTAGTATGTATGCAATGTTAAGGCACCAACTGCGATCTGTTGGTGCCGTCTGGATCCAACCGCACAGCCATTATTCCTCAGCTATCGGCAAAGGAGAGATGAAGCCCCGTGACCCATGACCGCTCTTCATTAGGATTCATTTCATCTATTTCGCCATCAGGCAGTCCATAAAATGTACTACAATCTTGTTTACTCAAGTTCTAAGCAAGTGATAGGACCACAGTAAAATTAGCAATGATCTTATGTTACTTGTAGTAGCTTGGAAATAAATAATAAATAAAGAGAACTAAAATGAGTGATGGCAAAATGAAACTTCATGAATCACTCAAAAAGAATGATGACGAAATAAAGGGTTGACATTCATTTTGATCAATTTTTGTCATGAATACTTTATCATAATGAATATTTGTGTCCTTTTATTGTTTGCAGTTGAATTGGCAATTGAACCATGGCAGTGCATACAGAATGAAATATACGTTACTTGTACCATAAATACAATTTATTTTGAAGGATTGGCTGACTTCTTCACAAAGCTTGACTTTGACTATGATACCGTGGCGTAACAGGCAGCGCAGTGTCTAGTATGTAGCACTTTTAAACAACCCCCCCCATCCAAACTAGTTACTCCTCCACATAGAGTACACAGAGGAAACTCACGCAAGCACATGCAAACTCCACAAAATAAGGTTGGAGCTGGAAGTGAACCAACAACCTCGGTAATGTGAGGCAGACATGCTAACCACTCTACAACCATGCTGCCCAGATGTGAACCAGTTATTGACATTATTGACTTATTTGTAAACGTTTATGGTACAAATAATTTGTAAAAGTGGTTAAGAGAGTAAATAAATCCTATTAAATTTGAAATACAGCATTGCCCTCTTGGATCTTAAACCATCATAATGACTATTTGTATGGAATGCTCTTAAATGAACAGTACAGATGTATTTTTTTTTCCAAGTTGAACAAAACCACAAATATTACAATTAATATCAGGCAGTTTAAGGTTATATTATGTAAGGTGGATGCACTAATAATAGTACAAAAACAATCAATAAATACCTTCAAGATCATCAATGGTCTTCTCCAGCTTGGCCACAGATCGCTCTGCAAACTCTGCTCGGGTTTCAGCCTAAAATGCACACCAGAACTAATGTTTCCAATGTCTGACATACATTTACACTCGCCATCTATTGAAATTAATCAGCAGTTAGGAGAAGAGAATTGCACAATCTGGCAAACATAAGACAAGCAACTTACCTCTTTAAGTTTGTCAGTCAGAAGTTTTATTTCTTCTTCATATTTGTCCTCCTTCTGTGAGTACTATCAACCACAAAAACATTTCATATTTTTAATATTGTAATCAAAAGAATCTATAAAATGTGTCAAACTCATCAATCCCCTAATATGATTTTTTTTTCATCTCTGGTATGTACACATTCTCTCTAGCAGTTTTTATGCATTTAGTCTCATTATATTTTAACATTGACCGACACTCCAAAATTGGAACAACGAGGCCGATTATTTTATCATTGGCATTACACCTTTCTATTTTCTAACAAAAGATCAGGAGGTCGATACAGCTTCTATTTCCAAGTTATAAATAGATCTAATAAGGAATTTTGCACCTTTTTTAATCCACAAATTTTTAATGCAAAGGTTTAGAAATCTTCAACTGACAGGTTTGTTTCGATGCTAAAGTGTTAGATGTGTAACAGATATATACCGTACACCAGTTTATTAGAAAACAATCAACAATCGTGACACCAGGAGACAATTCATCCTGGCTACTAACATGGCATATTTGGAACGTCCCGGAGAAGAACAAAACCACTGTCTGTATTTTGTCTGTATTTGGTACATGCAGCATCCACTTCAAACTGTGGGCCTGGAAGGGGGCTCCTCCTACCTGTGGTCCCTTCTGAAGGTTTCTGATTTTCCCCAAATTGGGATTTTTGAATTTTTCCTTCTCTTTCTGGGAGCTTTGACAGGGGATGCTGTTGTGTCCCTTACACCGAAAAGATGTCTCTGTTTGACATCTTTTTTCTAAAAAGTCTCGACCTGACCTCTTTTCACCTGTGAAGCCCTTTGAGACTTCGGTGATTCATGGTTATACAAATAAAATTTGATTGATTGATTGAAACCACTGGTAACATTTTCATGCAACAAATGTTGTACAGGTAGCTCGTGGAAAACAGCATGGGCAAATTACAGAAACATAGAGCAAACTCTCTAAAAAAAATGCAAAAATAATGATTATGAACATGAGCAGCAACCTTCAGGGAGAGAATCACATTCTACTGTTTGCGTTTAGACTTCATGAACGAAAGAACAGAGATGGACTTAAAAAAATGAAGAAACAAAGTGTGATAGACTGGTAGTACAAAGTTTAGATTTTACTGAAGTGAAAGAAAGACTAAAGCTTCCAAGATCAACTTTGAAAAATAGTGAAGGCAATGTATCATTGTATTTACATTTACAACAACTGAGGACAGAGCCCCTTTTGGTTGAAAACAGCCACTTTTAAATTAACCCATTTCAACCCCTCAGTCAAAAAAAAAAAAAGACCGTAAAGAAAATTATATTTATGAGGCTCTATAAATGATTTTTCAATCATTTTTCATGAAGCACTGAAATACTACAATGTATCGATGAAATGTGTGCAATGTCACATGTTTAGAAAATATTGAGAGTTGTTTACTTTGTGGTTGCACTTTGAGAGAAAGATGACAGCCTCAAAGCTCCCAAACAAAAAGTTAGTAAAGTATGTCAAAACAAACATAGAACAAAGGTTTTTCGTACACATGGTCTTTAAGATGATATATGCAATTGCACTTACTCAAACTGGTATGGTGTGTTTGCACAGTGAGTACCGTATTTTTCGGACTATAAGCCACAACTTTTTCCTCATGTTTTGAGCATGAGTGGTGTGGCTCATCTGTGTGCTCGTTTTTTTTTTTTTTTTTTTTTTGCTAGTCACCAGCAAGCTTCAACTGCTATTTAACAAACAGTATTCTGTTGGTGTTGAAAATATCCATCCATCCATTTTCTAAAAATATGTTGGGACTAAGCATGCAGACATGTTCAGTCTGTTAAAGAGAGGATGTTGCTGTAGGCAGACAATTACAAAAAATTAAGTAACAAAAAAAAAAAAGATCAAATTCCTCATACCATATCTCATTTTATTTCCTGCGGTTTATAGTCCAGTGTAGCTTATCCGTTTTTTTTTTTTGTTTGTTTTGTTTTTTGCGGTGCGGCTTTTAGTGCGGAAAGTACAGTAATTACATTGTTGGGACCGATCATAAAACACACCTATTCATCAACTATTTCACTAAAAAAAAAAAAAAAGTTCTTGATTATTTCAAAGCCTGGCATATTATTTGGATGTTTTCATGTCCAGGAAAAATTTGGGCTTAAATGGGTTAAGTAAAAGCAACCGATATACTTCCCATGAGATGAAAAACCCTAACTCTCTGAAAGAGTCACACCAAAGATGAATATCATTCAGACTGTAATCCAAATGTATCCAAATCCAAAATCCAAATTATAAACGGAAAAAACAAAACAAATTTTGTCCATGTTTAAGAAACATGAAAAGTTGAAGGGATAAAATCACAAATTTGTTTGCATGATTGTTGTCATTTGACTTATGACTGATTTTTTAAATCATTTATTAAATCCCAATATGGAGGGGGGGGGGTGCACTTGGGGGATTTTTCAAATTTGTTCATCCAAATCCTATATCAACATTTGATTTGAATGAATGCAACCCGATAATTTCCTGTACCTTTTCAGCCTGAGCCTCCAGTGACTTCAAGTTGTTGGTAACATTTTTCAATTCTTCTTCAAGGTCACCTGATTTACTGAGCAACGGCAGAAAGAGGAAAACAAAAGGAAAGAAAAAGAATAATTGGAAAAGCAAGACAGCAAAGTAGAACAAAGATTGAGCCAAACTACTCAAATGACCACGCAACATCATGCATGATGTTTTTGTTTGCCTTACTATAACTATAAATAGGGTTCAATTGAATGAAAGAATGAAACTATGAGGAGGTACCTAATACAAATTTGAAAAATAATAATAATCATATATATATATATATATAAATATATATATATATATATATATATATATATATATATATATATATATATATATATATATATATATATATATATATATATATATATATATATATATATATATTTATATATGTTACTTTTTTATCTGACAGGTTACAGTATGTAATAAATGCATTCAATGATGTACATACTACATTAGTGTATAGTATCATTTTCTAATCAAAATATTAACAAAAATTTCAGATCTGTTCATGCGTGCCGGTTAGATGAGAAGCAAGAACAAAGTGTTGGGATGGAAGGTCTTTGGAGCAGAGGGCAACAGGTCAGAATGAACCCATGGCAGAGGTAGCACAATAAATACCTCTTCCTCTCCGCACATCATGGATTTCAAATTCTGGTCCATTAACCCGAACTCCTCCTCCAGCTCCCTCACTCGCCTGCAGGGGTTAGTCCATTGACAGGTGATGTGGTTGAGAGTGAGGGGGAGCAAAACATCCCATATACGGTAGTTGGCGGTGGTGTATTGAGCCATGCATTTCATAGAAATACACAGGGAAGCACAAATAGCCTTTATGTCTCAATGTCATTATTGCGGGTGTTATTCCCTGCAACATGTGAATCACACATACTGTATATAAAAGATTGCAGCACATGACACGCGCATGCACTGATGAAATGATACAAATGAATGTGCAACTTAACACTTCAAAAGAATGACTATACAATATGGGTTTGAGATACTTTGGGCTCTATTTTTGTGAACAGTGTAAAACTGGTCCAACTATGTTTGAATGAAAATTAGGGCAGGGAATTTTCAGATTCAGGGGTAATTTTGTGGACAAACGCAATTCGATGGACCTGAGAGTGGCAACATTTTAAGAGGCTCTCTGTGAGCAACTTTAAGTCTTGGTGGAAATTAGGCATGAGCCGATAACCGGGTTTATACTGTCTGTCACGGTAATGAGCACTTTCAATTACACAAATCATTCATACATCATTGATTTGCTGCTGATGCACTGTCTAAAAAAATAGAGCCCTTTTATTTACAGCTTTCCTATGCTTTAACAAACCAAGTACCGTTTCATCAACAATATTTCGTTCCGAAGTTGAAAAGTGAGATTATGACTAGTTTTCAATCGTCCCAAGTACTCGTCGTAATGTTCACATGATCTTTACTGTGCCAACAAGAATAATGTGTGATGATCTCATGTCAGTGATGATAGCATGACAGTGTTAAATTTTCACGCCACGAGTATTGACTTACGCTTCGGCCACCTCAGCACGCTCCTCTGAACGCTCCAGATCGCCTTCTAGAATCACAAGTTTACGTGCAACCTGTAGACATGTACGGAAGAAGCACACAAAATGAGTCACAGCATGATTTCAAACTATTAACAAAAGAAACAAACAAAATATAAGGTCCTGCGAAACAAAAAAAATGTAAAGTTCTGCCTCAAGTTTCATCTTAACTTCGAATCACAAACGTATTTATGTGTGAATCCCCAAAGCAAGCAAACAACATACTCTGAATCTAGAAACTTTATTTGAGAATAAAAGGAGGATGGCGATAGGGTGGGGATGTCATAATTGTCTCACCTCTTCATATTTGCGATCAGCTTCTTCAGCGATATGTTTGGCCTCTTTGAGTTGCATCTCCTGGATTTCCATTTTCTCCTCATCCTTGCTTGCCCTGTTTTCTATGACCTTCATTCCTCTAAATGTCAGAGATGACAAAAATATTATTATATTTGTGTAACTCTATAATGTCAGCAACTGTCAGTCACCATATTGGTTTCAAAAGAGAAAGAGAGAGCCAGAGACACAGTGCAAGAGCAAGAGAGAGACCATTAGGACAATTAAAAAAATTACGATATTAATTGCATTACAAATATGTTTCCACTTTCAACTTAAATTAAAGTTGATTAGCAGTAGCGCTAATCAGCTCTTTCAACTTCTTTATGGAGAATGGATTTACCATAGTGCACTGGTGTCAAACTCAAGGCCCGGGGGCCAGATCCGGCCCGCAACATCATTTCACGCGGCCCGCGAAACGCCCTTTCCGATTCAAGTTTCCGGGCAAAATATCACATTTGTAAGTCAATTTGAAATTGTTTGGAGGAAAAAGCAAGCGTTTTTGCCCTCACCTTCTTTCTAATTTCAAAACTAGTTGGAAGTGTGACAAATACACCCAAAATGTATTTTATCACAGAAACTGACAGAAACTGTAACTGCAACATGACCCTCGAAAAGAACGAGTTTGACACACTACTATGGCATAGTGTGTGTTACTGCTTTTATTAATTGCATCAATGCAATTAGACATTAAGTTAACACAGAATTACTAATGAATTAAAAATGCATGTAGGTTTGTGCAAGGTTGAGACCGTTTTTTTGTATTATGTAATGTTTTGGGAAGAACCTGGTGTAGCTAGAAGAGTGAGATATGTTGATGGATAAGCATTTTACCTTTCACTCTCATCAGCTGCTTTTTCAGCTTCCTCGAGCTTCTGCAGAGCAGTAGCAAGTCTCTCCTGAGCTCGGTCCAATTCCTCTTCCACCAGCTGGATACGCCTGTTTAGAGATGCCACCTCGGCTTCAGCCTGCCGAAACACACCACACAAATGGGAATATATATTAATATTTTAAAGAAAGAAGAGAGACATTTTTTCTTTCACAATTTATTATTTATTCTTTTTTTTAGCTCAAATAACCTATATAACTCAGAGAGTTTTAGACATTTCTCTTTGCTCTGATTACGGCACCTCAAAAAGTTAAGTTTGCCTTCATTGTCTTCATTCATTTACACTTTGGGTCAGGCAAAAAAAACAAAAAAAAGCACCGCAATTATGTTATTGGGTTAAGTTGTGATGAATTCACTGCCCTGAGAATGAAAACGATCACAGGCCTCTCACATCTACAAATCAGGGTCTGGCATTTCAACATATATTTATTAAATTTAATATTTCGATATCATCAACACAATAGCAATGTTTGGTAAGTTGTTTACTTGAAACACTCATGAAAATATTGAAAAACGGGTATGTTGATTTAATGTTTACCTATTTCCTATACACCGCATAATATCCACATCAAATTAAAAATGAAATAGGTTGATTTCATACATGCCACAAATATATTAGTGAATGTGTGTAGTGGGAAACTATGTATGCATTTTCCTAATGATAGCTATGAGTGGTTAGCGCTACCAGTGGTAACTGTGGTAGTTATATACAGTATGTATTAAAAATGTATAGTCACCACATTAAAAGCTACAGGTGTTGGTTTTGGTGCCTATCGTTAAAAACATATATTTTAGTTTGCGTGTGGGTGAAAAATGAAGAATCAACTTTGTAAAAAGAACACTGTTGAAGTTCGGCCATCGTTTGACATTAGTTTCGGGGCGAAACTATTACCTCAAACATGGCAAATATGCTCACGTACTGCACAACGGGTTGAAAGCCGCACCGGACGTATTCTACTGTATGCATAATTTATGTTGTCAATGGTAAAAGACACTTAGGGTAAAATTTAGCCAAAACTTAGTTGTTTACTTTTAAAAGTTATTTTGGAGTCATGCTCAGTATTTGCTTAGCGTGACGCACTCTACAAGTTATCTTTAATAAGACGTGAGAAACATTTGCAAAATATCACACGTATTCGATTTCAGTGATTACCGCCTCCCTTGCTTGTCTTTCAAAGTCCGCCTCACGGAGAAGCAGTTCCGATCGGTCTTCTGCATCGAAGGCGACTTGTTGCAACGTTTGGATTTTTCTTCTCACCGCGTCTATTGACATGAAAGTCGCCATCTTGCTTAGACTCGATTTAGCGTTGTCATGGTGCTTGTTGTCATGGTGCTTGTTGCGAAGGCAATAACGTCGCGTTTGTCAATGGAAATTTCATAAAGGCGTTTAAAAATGCCGCCCTGATTAAGTTGGACGGTTCCGAGCTACGTCAGTGCATCCGCCATGTTTGATGTGGTGCATGTGCATCAGCACTGACACATCAGAAAGTTACAGTTGGTTAGTTCGTCCTCCGAAGTTCTTTTGAAGTACGTAAACTTTGAACAACTAATAACAATTCGGAAATAACAATCACAGCAGTTGTTATCGTGTAAATTAGATACGTAGTAGCACGTTTTTGTTTGAGAGCTACTCTACAGTAATAATTAACCAAAAAGAATTAGCTACCAAGTCAGCAGATTATTTTAGTAAAATGATTAAAGTCAAATTAAAAGTCGGTGTTGATACCAATAATTCCATGAGATCTAGTTTACGATGTAACTTTTGTGCCGGTAAAAGCAATATCACAATTTTCCACATCCAATATGAAGATGACGTTGACGTCAGTTTTATATTATAAACATGCCCAACCTCCAGAATATTTGGATAACATTTACACCAACTAATTCCGCTTTGTCAAATACAACCCGTTCTATTCTTTCTTTTGAAATTAGAAACGGAAAACAGTGTGACACTCATTTCTCTTTTTTAGAATTGTCAGTTCACTTTAGTGGGTCGTACATTAAATTTCCATTCTATCTGCCCTAACACTTACTGTTGGTATGAATATCAGTTTATTCTTATCCTTAATCACCAGGGCTGAATCGCACATTTTAGGCGATACAGTCTATTGTAGGCAGATGCTAATGGCGCAGTGGACCCGAGGGGGCGTCAAAGCTCCGGCGAAAATTCACCTTTCATATACAATATTGTCGACTGGGATAAACGTACTGCGAAAGGTAAAATCACAAAACCAAAAACACGAGGCAAAAAAAAAAAAGAGTGTTAAAACCAAAAGACAAAAAAGAGAAACATTGCTTGTTCACTGAATAAAATTGACTTGTTATTCCATGCAGCCCTTTGTTTGCCACATTGGTTGTTTTAAAGTGAACTCATTCTGTCAATTTTCATGGTTCTCATGAGTAAAATAGCAAGCCTAGGTTTTGTTTGTGCTCTTTTAAATTCAAGCTGCATGCCTTAAAACATACATGTATGACAATGTCGGTGGGCACCAAAAAGCGATTTGCAAGGACTTGTAGTACAAAACGGACATTAGGTAAAATAGCTGCTGCCAAATTTTGTTGTCAGCAGAACCTGATACTGATAGTTTTAATAACAGTTAAGCTGCAGCTGTTAGTTGATGGACTGCTGTGGGTTAGCAACTTTACACTGGAACCAATGATGGCGATTTGGCACGAGCGTTTTAATAGAGTATTTATGAAGGTCATATCGAAAGGCTATGAAAAGCACTAATGCATGATGTCTGATATTATGTTTGGATAGTATATGTTTAAAGTGGTGCACATCATGTGGCTTTTCCTCTTGGTCACCACTTACATCTGCTGCCTTTTTCTCGGCCTGTTCTAACTTCTCCTGGGCATCCTTCAATGATTCTGAGTATTTGTCGAGTTCATCTTCCACACCTTTCAGCTTCTTCTGCAGGCCCAGCAGCTCCTCTTCCAGCTACACAACACAACACACAGTCAGAGTAAAGTAAATGTGTGGGATATTGAAACAATGTTTATTCAGGGTTGAACAACAGAGTATTTCAATATACTATACCTGCATTTTCAACTGTTTTAAAGCTACAGCCGTCTAGAAGAACTGACTGTATGACTTGGCGTACAAGTTTGAACTAAATCACTTTACTTGCTCTTCATCAATTGGAGAGAGTGAAAAAGAACCAAAGGAAAAACACATTATTCTATTGAAACTGATTTTCCAGTTATTGTCGAGTTTTATTCTGCGGCCCTTCTATTTTTGGTGAAATTCCACTGATTAATAAATGGCAGTGGTGTGTTTCAAGGCCTTTTACTAAAAAGACAAGTGCCATAAATACTGTGAAAGCCTGCCTAGACCTTACGTAAATTAGTTATTTCAATACAGTAATCCTTCATTATTACGGTTAATGGGGACCAGAAACACCCTCACAATAAGTGAAAAACCGCAAACGATCGTCACGCGATGGAATTCTCATGGATGTGTATGAGGGTACAAGAATTTTTTCGAATGTGAAAAGCATTTATACATTACATATTCAGGACAAATATTACTGCAGTACACATATTTTCTTTAATAATTATACTTTATACCGTAGTTGTGCTGTTATCCCTTTCCTTCTCATTCCATACCAAACATGATAACAGTTGTAGAGACAACTCCAGGGCGGGAGTAGATTACAACTGCTACTCTAATTGGTCAATGGTCGCACCGTGAGTCAATCATGCGTCTTGTTGGAGTGCCTGTCTCCCTCATGAAACTCATAGTTGCAGTTAGGTAGACACAAAGGAATACCAGGAAAGAGCAACGCTGCACCAGAGCATTGTAAATCTTTTTGGTTATTGCAACATGGTTTTACTGTCTTTGTGGGGACCTCTTACTCTTGTGGGGACAATTTGAGATCTCTTTTTGCTTTGAGAGTATAGATAGTATTCACGTGACATCACCAGCCTGACCTGGAGGCCGTTTTGTAATGAATACTATCACAATTTAACATAAAATAACACCAATATATATTTTTTATTAAAAACCTGAATTATTTTACAGACTCCCTGCAGTCAGGCCATGGACACCTGGGGGTCCAAGTCATTGTAACACTATGCACAGTTGTAAAATTAAGATTGCTACTAAATATGGAGAGATTTTATAAAAACAAATTAAATACAACTCAGCAATACATGTGCAGTGATTCTGTCTATTATCAACAGAATGAGCCCAATAACCACTAGAGACACGTGTACCACAGTTTGAGAATCACTGCCATACACCAAAAATTTAAAGAAGCTTCAAGTCATCAGCTAGAATAGAAGGCAGCAGACATTTAGAGAATTTCAAGTCAGATTTTTGTATATGGAAAGTTTTGTATATGGAATGTTTTTCCTGGCTTTCCAAAAATGCATGTTAGTTAACTCATTCACTGCCAGCCCAGTAAAAATGGATCTGTGACGTCTATAGCCGTCATTGGCAATGAATGAGTGAAATTTTCTTCCGCCAAGCAATTGTCAGTTATTTACTTGAAGATGATAAATAGTTGTTCTAAATTGGGCTATGCGATTGACTGGAAACTCTTCCAGACTGTATCACGCCTCTCAGCCAAAGTACAATGGGATGGGCTCCAGGCAAGTCGTGACCCCGGCCGGACAGAATAAGCCGTGAAATGGATGGATGGACATAAATAGACATGCCTTCAAGAAAGGATTGTATGGGTATTGTGATTGCTAAGAGCTGGGATCCCCTGAGGACATTTGCTATGTGAAACGTTGCACAGATGAATAGTTGGTGTCTATTTGGAGCTCACTACGCAATCCTTTGTATTACCCTGTGAAGGTATACATAGCAGACACTGGCTCATCCACATTAGCAAAACGTCAAAGTGGCCGAATGTAGCATGTAAAAATAGTTTGGCCTACCCTCACTCTAACAACTAAACATGATCAATATTGTTGACTGTGTAACGTAAAGAAACTGCCAATGTGTAGTGAGAATTTCTGACTGGCAAACTCATTTAATTTCATTTGCAGAAATAAGTTTGAGCGTATTTGAAAGTACTTTTGACCTCTAGTCGAAAGATTAAAAACAGCAGTTCCCCATAATGTATTCCCATAATGCCATGGGGTATTAATTTGGGCAAGCGCAAGTTAAAAAAAAAGTGATTTTGTTTGGCATTTGATCTACATTATCCAATAAAACTCAAAACTGCCTATTTGTGGTTTTCATAATTTAATTATTGGCTGCAATGTATGAACACCACACGACAGGGACAAAAAAATCTGAATGGTAATCATGCACCGGAGACAAATAATAAAATCATAGTTGTATGAATAACCAACTTTGAAAGTTCCAAAATAATATAGGCTGAATGGGCATTCAGCCCCCCCCCCCAAAAAAAAAAAAAAAATCTGTGTATATGCATGACAATATCCCTTGGAATTATGTAAAAAATGCTGTGTTGTTAGCATTAGCCTACTAATGCATTTGAACAACCTTGGATGTAATTTTATTTGAATGAGTTTACATTTTTACTCAATGGTAGTGCCACACTTCCGTAGTAAGATATCTAACATTTTATTATTTTTTTTTTTTACACTTTAAACCAGTGCCCCCTTGCTGTGTGTGTGTGTGTGTGTGTGGGGGGGGGGGGGGGGGGGGGGGGGCTGACCCCAGGGAAAAGCTTTCTTTTTGTCATGTGCAGTGTAATTGCAATAAAAAAAAAAATAGTTTCAGGCACTTTAATGCATTTGGTTATTTTTTTCTGTTATAGACTAAGCTGTAAAAATAATTTACAGTTATTGAAAGTTGACTTTGAGATATACTTAAACAATTTTTATACATAATGTTCTCATTTATACTCAGCACGTAGAGTAGCGGATGGTGGTAATATATAATTGAGGAGCACTGCTTTAAGCACACTGACACGGACAGGCAACATAAGCAATTAGAAAAGCAATGTACTTTATTGTTTCATCTCAAACTCAATCATACTAATTTTCCATATGGAAACTGCACATTGACATTTTATTTTTTAAGTAATGTGTTACTGTGTATTTAAATGCTTTCTGGGAAAATAACTAACCTATTTATAGCTTTCTATCTTGTAATTGTGTGTGTGTGTGTTTTTTTTAGTGACAAACTGGCCTTATGCATTTTCGCTCTTCAAATGACACTAGGATTGTTTCATATTGAAGCCTGTTAAGTATTCACTTTATTCAGAAACAATGAAAAATGCCAGTCTGCCTGAACATCATCAGAAACGCATGTACAAAAACCCTTCTAAATAAATAGATAATTAATAAACCAATAAAGCATTATTTTGCAGTTAATGAAGGAATGTAATCTTAACATTGAAAAAAAAAATTGGTAGTACTATCACTGGGGTTTCACTGGGGCATCCCATGTTTTTTTTTTTTTTTAAATAACCATTGCTTACTTCTTACTAAACCTTTTATTTGTGGCAAAATAAATTGTAGAGCTTCCTCTTTACAGTTTGCTTAACACACGCTACCGACATGCCCCCCCCCCCCTCCACTCCATCACCCACCCGCCTCCCACTCTGAGATTGGTGCCTATGTTTTGTATTTTTGTCTGCACAAAATGTACTTTCCAAAATTGAATATTGGAATGAAATCTGGAATGAGCTTGAGAGGCAAAAGAAAATCGGATGTAAAAAGTCTTTGATTGAAGGGCTCAGCGAGCACTAGGATGGTGGAATCATCACCTGTTTGCATTTGTCCTCTGCTCCTTTCTTGTCGCCCTCCGCCTGCTCTGCCCGGTCTATGGCATTCTCCTTGTCCAGCTTCAGCATCTGCATTTTCTTCTTGATGGCCTCCATGTTTCCTCTGGTTGTGTTGTACGATTAGTTGAACAGAAACAGACACAGCACGGTGTGAAGGGAAAAAGGGAGGACGGGAGAGCCCGCGAGGTGGAAATCTTGAAGACGGAAAACCAACTGACTGAGCCCCCACACTTTTTTCCGCTGTAGGGCCGCCTGTGGACCTTGCCCATATTTAGGCACTGACAGATGTCCATTCTATGTGCGTGACACTGGATCTTGTCTGGTCCCCCTAGGGACCACGTTTATTGTTTTATTTTTATTTTTTTCAAATTAGTTTTATCATTTTATGCACCAACATGAGAAATGACAAGCATATTGCAGAAAGTACTGAGGTCGATTGATTTTGTACATGGTATATAAACACGTTTACTGGTATTTCATTAGCTAGCCAATAAATAACAAATTAATTAAAGTTCACGTTTTAGCATTTTATTTTTATTTTTTATTAATAGCTGTAAAATAATAATAAAATATATGAATAAAAAATAAAGCTCTCTCTCTCTCTCTCTCTCTCTCTCTCTCTCTCTCTCTATATATATATATATATATATATATATATATATATATATATATATATATATATATATATATATATATATATATAGGCTGAGTGTTACATTAAATATATATATATATATATATATATATATATATATATATATATATATATATAGGCTGAGTGTTACATTAAATATATATATATATATATATATATATATATATATATATATATATATATATATATATATATATATATATATATATATATATATATATATATATATATATATATATATTTAATGTAACACTCAGCCTTGTGATCCAACTGAATGAAATAGTACACGGCTGGAAGTGGACCTCAAAGTGGCAGTACAGCTCAGTATGAAGGCACTTGGCTCACAGATCAGAATGTGGCGAGCTCTGGGATAGCTGTGGTTAAAAATATTGGTCATAAGTCTGTTTCAGAAATCGGTAGCGGTGTGGTTTGGATTGGCAGGTTTGCTCCTAGAATTGTTGTAAGTGCTTAAGGTGACATACTGTAGTAAACTACACTAGAACAAACTCTTCAGTGGTAAATCACTGTTTCCTGCTCTCATTTGTACATCAATTTTCCAAGTAGGAATGAATATCCTATTGTGCCACCTCGTCAGGCCTCATCCGCTAGAACAATGTCTAAATACTGGGACAGGTGGTTTATCGAACGCAAAGTGAAGTTGACTGCACAGGCGGAAAGCTTCAGAGTCTCACGGACTTGCACGTAGATGTTTTTGCATTTTATTCAGGAATATGACTATGATTGTTAATATCGTTGTCATTATTTCTGTATATTTTTTTTGACCAGCACGCAGCTACAGCGAGCCCACAAAACAATCAATAGGGGAAAGGAAACGTATGGCCCTTGGATATATTTGAATTGCCAGCTCATTCCATAGACAACAGGGGCACCTGCTTGCTGTATGTTTTTTGTTGCTAAGTGCAGTGCCAAAGTTGGGGTCATACATGAATCACTGGATTCTTTCCAACAGAGAGGTGTTTCCATATTGTGTGTGTGGGCGTCATATTTAAAGGGGATAAGAGGAGCCACTTTGAATGAACCCCCCATGTTATGACCCTGTCGGTTATTTGTTGTTTTTGTGTATGTGTTCTGCTGTGTTCGCTCCTTGGTTTATGTGTGTGCATGTGTGTGTGCCTTTTTGTTGGAATGAGTCAATTGAGTGTGGGTGGTGTCCTCTCATTGGCTGGCTCTCCTGATTGCTGTCCTATTTAAACAGTCCGCAGACAGCACTCTGCCTCTTTCCAGCCATCCCATAGCCAGAAAAAGCCAGTTTTTAGAGACCTTTGTTAGTTTGAAGTAGTGTTTGACTCATCTTATTTTGTACATATTGTAAATACTTGTAAATAGTTGGAGCAGTCAGTAGGAGGGAGAACCAGTTTTTGTTAGCCCTTTTTCTCCTGTTTTTGCGTTGGTTAGGTAGTTTAGCCAATTGTCGTTTGTTTCCTTTTTGTTTGGCTAGTGAGGTAGGGTTAATTTAGAGATCTTTTGTTTGTTATTTTGGCACATGTCTCCTTCGTTCACATACTCATTAGTGTCACAGGCCTTTTCTGGTGGCTAGAGGATGGGAGGAAGCACACATAAATGTTTTGTCCCAGTTTCCCCAAGACTGGGTGTAACGACCCCCCCCCCCCATTAAAATGCTAATAGAATTATAGTTGTGGGTGTTCTATGAATGGCTTAGTCATCATTCTGTCATCTATTGTGTTGAAGCCCACTAATTGATAAGAATCAGAAAAATATACTGTATGAACATACTGCTTGTAATTCTCTTATTTCTAATATAAATTGGGAAAGAATTAGTTTGATTCCTGAAAATGCATGGGACTTTTTTTACAGAGTTTATGATGGTGGTATTCCTTTGGAATTCCTTAAAAAAAAAAAAGGAGCAAACTAGTCAAATGAATACTGAACTTAGTCCAACAGTACAGTGGAAGACTGCACATCTGCCTCACAGTTCAGAGGTCACGGGTTTAATTCCAATATCTTAAACAATTTATCTTTGGTGTAGGTGTTTCACTTCTCTGTGGACAAACTATATCAGACTGCATCAAAACGTGTTCTACAGACCCCAAAAGTAGTTTAAACGACAAAGGTTTATATTAGGTTGTTCTTTTTACACACTGTATATTTTATGAGATCGCCTGGTGCCTTTTAGATCGTAGATGGCAATTTCATTGGTTTTAGTTTCTTTTTAAATGCATGGAGTATCCTTATTTGAAAATATTTGTTTCCATGGTTGTCCAATTATACACTATGCAGTTCAGACCAGCATTTAAGTTTTTTACAGCCCACTTTGTCGCTAAAGATAAAATAGAGGCAAGAAAGCCTTTACGTGGTCCCTTCTAATTGGAACAGTGTCTGCTGACTTTTGTTCATTCTTTTCACGCCATATTAATAAATACAGTACTTTATCATGAATTGCCATTTTAGTTGTACCACGTGTGGGACTCCTGGTAAACCACGATTAAAAATGTTCAATAGTAACAATGTTTTGAATAATCTTTGTTCATCCTTTGTCCAACAAGTTATGAAAACACATAGCCAAAAGACCAAGAGCAACAATTATACATTATAAAATATCTGGGTTGATTTGGAGTCTTACAATGAATTCTCGAAAAGTTGGTTTTCTGACCTTCGACCAGAAAAAGTGCACTTCAGTGCCACTCAAACAGCCAGTCGCAAAGTCTGTGAAAAGATCTACCCCAGCATCCCCACACTTGCTTCTATCTCATCATTCGACATTGGCAACCCCCATAGAGAATCTGAACACAGAAACAGAACTGCTTGATACATCGATACTAAAGCTGGACGAACGGACAGACGGATGGACAGATAGATAGATAGATTCTAATACTTGCAAGATAGCTTTCAATCTCGCTAGCTAACCTTCCAGATAGCTAGCTAGCTAGATGGATACTAAATCTAGCTAGCTAGCTAGCTTTCTAGCGAGATATATAGATTTTTATTATTACACTAGCACAAGTACAAGGCAAGGACATTTTGACTTAATGAGCGCAAACTGTCCAAGGATCAAACAATACAATTGACAGATCGAGACAGAAATTTATTTAAATTCCATTTTCCATATCGAGTGGTTACTTCACGTGACACAGGCTTATCACCCTGCATCAAGTCAAAAGGATAAAATGGGTGACTTGCATTACATGCTTACAAAATAATTACTTTTTATTCAAATATACATCAATAAATCAAATTACCAATACTGCAAGTTTGCTGGAAGAAAACAAAAATTGTATCCCAATCACACTCGCTTGTTTCTTACATTTGCCGAGAACACTCCGCGGTTGCGATGGGCACAAATCAAGTGGAACAAATCAGACTTCCCACTCAAAAAAACAAACAAACAAACAAAAAAAAAAACGAAACAAAAAAACCCCACCAAATCCTACTAGACTAAATGTAATTTAAAAAGATTTAAATAGTTTGCATGCGGTTCATTCCGAACAAAGCCATATACCGCACAAGTATAAATAACGGCAGGAGGATATACCCTGTTGAAACCACATATCTCATTTATTTGTACATCTGTAGGTTATATACTGCATTAATGGTGGAAATAATGTTTTATCTGGCATTTGGGCAGGGGTGTGTAGACTTTCTATATCCACCATTTAGGGTGCATAATGTACAAAGGGAATAATTCTGGAAAGAATCTGGACGTGGACAAGAAATCAGGAGATCAAGTATTCCAATTAAAACTGGCTTTATTGCATATACATACTAACAGTACACTGCTGTATGGTACTGTTTGACATTATATTTATAACAGTCACAATGCGAAACAATAATGGCTTTTTAAAATGACAGATGTTTAAGTGGCATTCATTTGTAGCTGTGCCAAGCATTACTTAAATGGTGAGTTGAAACGATGCTCTGTTAAATTACAGAAGTGAATAAGTGCATAGTAGGATAAAAGAAGGGCACCAGAGAATGTATAGAATTACTTGATACATTCATTAGAAAGGCACTTTTGAAAACATACACTGGGAGAAAAATAGAGATTTAACATTTGTATTTTAAAGGGAAAGAATGATGGAAGTCAAAAATAATGCATAGAAAGCGATCTGTAAACTATATTGTGACAGGGTTCCCCTGCCTAACTTATTAGTTATGCATCAGACACAATGCTTTGGCGAAGAATCATTTCACATCCAAATACAGTTAATATGTTAGATATAAGGTCTGATGATTTTTGAGCACTCGCTCCAATACAACGCAAGACGAAATACTGTCATTGTTTGGTTCCAATCTATGTTGTAATGTAAAATAACTACTACATCTGTAAAAATATATATTTTTCCACTTCTTTAAGCAATGTCGCCACTTTCAAAATTATTAATAATGCAAATGTTGTCAAGTGGTTATGACATATTTCCACTTCGAGCTTCTTTAAAAAAAGTTTTTCCGCATAATATTTGCATAAAGATTTTTGTGAAAAGCATAGATTGCGCTTACCTTTAATCATGTAAATTCTAAAACTGAAGGCAGATTCTTCTTTGTTTGAAATCTTATCACTTTTTATCAAGCACACGGCATGTCCAGAATACACTTAGGGGGAAAAAAGTAAAATATATATATATATATATATATATATATATATATATATATAGATATATATATATATATAGATATATATATATATATATATATATATATATATATATATATATATATATATATACTGTATATAAAAGTGTGCCCAATGTTTTAAAAGTAAATAATTAAACATAGTACATATCAAAAAGCATAGATACCTTGTAAGGATTTAGGCATATACATCTCTTTCTGTATCAAAGTTCAACACTGGTATTACATATATATTTAATTTTGACAATGACCTAATCCGATTGGATGTTTCTTCCTCTCTCTCGCGCTGTGTGGCTTGGGTGGAGGTCCCGAACATTTCATGGATCAGCATCGCACCAGTGACTCCCTCACTGTTCCTGACCATCTTCTCGTAGCTCTGAGGGTAGAAACTTGTACTGCTGTTGCCGGATCATGGCCAGCCTCTTCCTGGCCTCATCCAGCTCCCTTTCTTTGCGAAGCATCTCCTCTTGTGCAGCGATGATCTGAAACGCAACAAAAGACTCTATGTTGGTGCCAAATACAAATCTTCATTAGTATATATAATATAACCTTCATTCATCATTAACATTAAATAAAGTATTAGCTGTGAGGTGCGTGTTAAATATAGATTGACAATAATTCAATATCTGTTAACATTTTTACTGCATATTTACATGAAAGTCTATAGAAAAAAAATAAATGTATTAATAAATAATTGTAGCCCTAATTGAGGTATTTGTTACACCTTGGTCCACTCAAGAGAAAAACTTCTGGCCTTGCCCTGCAATGTCAGTATACCCCTTTGATTTTACACAATACAGTTTCTGATTTGATTTATTAATTTACAGAATATAGAATAAGCACATTTCAAAATACATATATGTATATATTGCAGTTCGGTGAGGTTAATATGTTCAAAAGGAAGTAGGAAGAATTATCTTATTTACTCATGTTGTTAATATAGATATTGTTTCACATCACAAAGACAAGTCATACTACTCTTATGAGATGTCAGTATTAATATAGATAGAGTCATAATGTAATTCATATATATAGTTGTATTTCTATATAAATATATATTATAAGGGGTGTCAAACTCATTTTTATTTTGGGCTACATCGTAATTATAGTTTTTGTCAGAGGGCCAGAATTACTATGAAGTCAAATCAACACTTACTGAACTTTTGAGCTCAACAAAGAAGTTTTTAAAGACAACTTCCAAGTTTGGCACTTTGGACAGAAATTTGATGTCAAATCAGTATTTCGAGGGCCACATAAAATGATGCGGCGGGTCGGATCTGGCCCCTGGGCCTTGACTTTGACACCTTTGAACTATATGTATATGTACATACATAGACACACATACAGTACATACATTTTTCTTATTTTTTTACAGGTAACTTATAAACTGTTCTTACTCTGTTTATACATAGTCTGTTGTATTTTTCTAACACTGTATGATATTTTTAAAACTTCTATCTATGGAACTACTAAGGTCAGGGGTAGACTTATGATCGCATTTTTGTAAAATTCACCAAACTTGAAGAACAAAAGGGGTCGACTTGTACTTTGAGAAATACGGTAATTAGTTTAATGTTTTAACCGTCGCTACTGTATGACTAATTTTTACTGTATTTTGTTTGTAGCTATATGATGTATCTGGGTGAATGTTTTTTTTCTGCTGCTTTCTTCTGTTCTCTTTGCTGTAATATGTTGACGAGGTTGTGTGTGTGCACGCGCATGTGTGTGGTGGCGGTGGTAATGGGGAAGTGGCTAATATATTTCAGTGCATCAAGCAACCTTGCACGCTTGATTTCTTTCAAAGCTCACATCGTTGCAGCCGTGCATCACTTTTTATGCATACATTAGATCACAGGTGTCAAACTCAAGGCCCAGGGGCCAGATCCAGCCCGCCACATCATTTTATGTGGCCCGCCAAATACTCATTTGACTTTGCATTTCTGGCTAAAATTGCAAACTTGCAAGTTGTCTTTAACTTTTAGAAAATTGAGAGGAAAAAATATTTTTTTTTGTTCCCAATCTCTCTTTTGAATAGTTTTTACCAGTCTCTGATCTCAAAACTCGCTAAGTGTATGATGAACACCCTTAAAATTCATTCCAGCCCTCTTACAGAAACTATAACTACAATGTGGCCCACTTTTTAAAATAGTTTGACACCCCTGCATTAGATGGTGAATTTGAATGACACCAAGGTGGGTCTCCAGTTCAACTCACCTGAGCGATACCTCCCACCATCTTGCTCTTGACCACCACTGCTTGGTCATCCTGAGCATCAAATGCTGCCTTCTGTGCTGCCTTTACCAGGTTATCTGAAGCTCTCTTCACAGCATTTCCAGCAGCCTAAAAAAACAGACATCAGTTGAGAAAATATGCATACATGAAGCACCAGAAACAAACACATCGTATCTCTAGTACTGTAAACCTTAATGGAAGGCCATTCATCTGTTTTGATGATGACATGTTTTGAGGGGAATGAGTGAACATATTTGGTGCAACAGACACACAACTTGGTGAGCAGAAACTCCTTAAAGGGAAAAGGGAGCACAACCAGAAGTGCTTAGACCTAAAACCATAACAATGTTTCCTTTTTTTTGAGGGGCGTTCTGGAAATTGCTTTAAAAGGAAAATGCGTGGGCTCGTGTACTGCACTCAAAGCCAACCGTTTCTCTCATTGGCTGGAGATGAGGAGCGTTCTCCTTTTGCAGCACGGTGGGCTGGAGCAGACGTTACTGTTAATAAAATGGTGATATTCAATCAAACGCTGACAGTCATTTGCTAAGCTAGGATGGTCGCAGTCTGATGACAAAGCTGTCTGGAATCCTTTATTGTGATTTTTCCTAGGACATATTCTTTATCACATAATAACATTATATTTTAAACACCCTCTTGTTCAATGCTTTTTGATAATGATAATGATCCTGATCATTTAATCAAGTGTGTTGAAAGTGAGACACATCAAAAACAGGCAGGATATGGTTCTCGGGTAACCGGAGTTCCCTACCCCTGCATTTTAGTTACTGCATTTACTACTATACACTCCAGGATGTGATTCACCCTTCACCAGTCAAACTGACACTGGGGCAGATCTACCATACCAATTTTTTTGGTGTAATTCCCACGCAATCTTATGAAAATAAATTGCACCTAACATAGCTATATCATAGGTCCTCCGGTCCTCAAGGGCTGGAGTCTTACATGTTTTCTAGGTTCCTCTCCCCATAACACCTGACTCAAATGCACTCATCAGCAAGCTCTGCGGGAACTTGAAAACTATACAGTGGGCCCCCGGTTTACGAACCCCCTGTCTTACATATTTTTCATTTTCGGACGTGGACCGCGGCGTTTTTTTGTCCCCCTTTTACGCAAAAACCTTTCGTCCTACGAACCATCCAACATGCCGGTCAGCGTGTCCGCACAATTTTTTTCGCTTTGCTGCATCAACAAAAACAACTTTTCTCGCATGTCACGAAAATGCCGATATGCTATTGGTCGATTAAGGCAGTCACCGAGATGCCAATATGCTATTGGCCGGCCTCACATCAATCACTGAAATGCCGAATGCTATTGGCCGAACTCATCTTGCTTGATGGCACGAGCTGGTCGGTGTGTTGTGAAGACTTTGCAAACTTTTATCTGTTAGACATGGCTACTAAAATTGCAAGTGGCGGTAAAGGAAGACGTAAGAGGATGATGACAATAGAAACCAAGCAGGAGATAATAAAAAAATACAAAGGAGGCGCACGCATAGTTAACCTTGCTAGTGAGAATGGCCGTAACCGCTCGACAATCGGTACAATTCTCAAGAACAAGGAAGCCATTAAAGCAAGCAAGTGTTCTAAGGGCATGACTTTCCTTGCCAGGCAACGGACCCTCGGTCAACAACAAAATGGAGAGGCTTCTTCTATTATGGATTAAAGAGAAGGAAATCACTGGTGATATGTTCTCGTTTAAAAAAATAATTCTCGTTTAAACAAAAAAGTCATTGTTTAAAAAAAGTTCTCGTTTGAAAAAAGTTCTCGTTTAAGAAAAAAAAATTCTGCGGGTTAATCTCTGCTCCCCTCCGCCTCCACCCACCACCAGCTCAAGTCATGTTGCCCCAAAGGTTAATGTCATTTTTCCTTTGTATATTTATGTTATTTAATTTAACTGTACAGTAGATTATGTTACTAATTTTTAATATGTGTATAAAGTCATGATGTTTTTACCTAAGGTTTTTGCACGCGTTGCACGCATTCACTAACATACAGTAGGTTTGGATTGCCCGTCATACGGTGAATTCGAATTATGAGCCTAGCCGCTGAACGGATTAAGGTCGTAACACGGGGGCCCACTGTACTAATCATTTGAACTCGGTGTTTGGGAGGGAACCATGGAAAAAGTGCAGGATACCGGCCCTCAACGACTGGACTTAAGTCGATTGATCAACGTCAGTCAATCGATCGTTGATGTCTGTCTGTCTGTCTGTCTATCTATATCTATCTATCTATCCACCTATCCATGTATCCATCTATCTATCTATCTAATCTAAATAAAAAAAAATTGCCATTTTTAATATGTGTATAAAGTGTATATGTGTATAAAGTGTGTATAAAGTCATGATGTTTTTACCTAAGGTTTTTGCACGCGTTGCACGCATTCACTAACATACAGTAGGTTTGGATTGCCCGTCATACGGTGAATTCGAATTATGAGCCTAGCCGCTGAACGGATTAAGGTCGTAACACGGGGGCCCACTGTACTAATCATTTGAACTCGGTGTTTGGGAGGGAACCATGGAAAAAGTGCAGGATACCGGCCCTCAACGACTGGACTTAAGTCGATTGATCAACGTCAGTCAATCGATCGTTGATGTCTGTCTGTCTGTCTGTCTATCTATATCTATCTATCTATCCACCTATCCATGTATCCATCTATCTATCTATCTAATCTAAATAAAAAAAAATTGCCATTTTATGTAAAACATTTTGCAAAGAGGATTAGCTTTAAAAAGCATCATTCCAGCGCAAAGAGACAAGAGTCTGATAGTGTAAACATAGGTCTGGTCTAATGTTTCCAGTTCTGGCTTCCATTGGTTCTTTCCAAGATCTCCCTGGACATAAACGTATGAGAATTACTGTGGTGGCAGCTGCAGGCCCAGAAGAGGAGGGGATAAGCCACTGCTGATTGGATCAGAGAACACAAGCTGGCTGGGACTGGCTGATATGCTCTCAGCTAAGATACACAGTCATAAATAAATATAACATTTAGAGGGGTTTGCTATGACAGGGGATAGCTGCTCTTGAAATGTTTTGGAAGTAAGCACAGTGTCAGTTTGAAAATTCACTGGTACCTTGACTTATGAGTAAGTACCCCAGGTCCAGGTGTACAGTACATCTAAATTTTTCCAGACCAATCGTGTTTAGGTTCATGAACTGTCCTCCCTGACATCCACGCACAAAGCTCAGTTCTCCTTTCACTCACACACTGTGAATCTCATTTCCTCCACATGCCAGTGCTCTCGTTTACCTGCACCCCCACGTCCCCAACATAATTTTTGCTGTGGGACGCATACTGAAAGTCAATATGCGTCTGGTTAGGGTTAAGCCTTGTTCACTGTTTTTTGTAGATGCGTTGGTAAACAATTGTGTCACACAAGGCAATTGCAGCCTGCAGAGGGAGCATTCGCAAGAAATGACTCATATTCTTTGGCTGCCTTAGCCAATCACAATCTCACGTTCACTTCCTGGTTTGTCGGCTTCAGTGCCACCATAAATAAGTAGGACACAAGCAGTCTATCGAGCTAAAGTGTGGGTCAAGAAGACAGACCAATCGAACTTTCCCCCGTCCAAACAAACTAAGTTGGCTGTCTGGGAAGTTTTCAGCTTTCGAAAATGAACATGCGAGATTGCGAAACTGACAGCTACAACAAGGCTATTCAGGAGGAAATAGACCCTCATTGACATGAGATGACAGAATCCAGAAAGTACTATTAATTAATAGACATAGTAGTTGAACGATAGAGTTTCAAATTCAATACTCAGTATTCTTTTTTTTTTTATCAACTCTGCAATTTTGTGGTCAAGTAATACAAAATCAGGCAACAATGAGATAGAAAAGTAAAAATAAAAAATGAAACACTTCAAAACATACAGAAGAGGAACAAATGTTGACGTTGAAGGCAGACATTTCTACCAAAATGGAATGTTATGTCTGCATGTAAGTTCATTGTATTATTTTAACAATTTTTAGTGTGACATTTGTTCATATCTGCTGTTGGTTTTGGGTTAGGGTTTACATATTGTAAATATGGTATGAACTTTAAATTCTGTCCTTTTTACTGTGCGATTTTTGCGACTCCTCGATTTCTGTTGGGATCCATAATTTTTTAGTCTTTCAACTCCCCAGAAAAAAGGTACTGTAGAGATCTATTTTTTTTCCTCAAAGGAACAAATGTGTGTTATGTACATTGTGGGTTTCACAATAGAAGCCCGGAGTACAATACGGTAATACATATGGTAAGAAAAGGTAAACCAAATGGATAAAGGGACTATTTCTCTATTTGTTTTGTATGTAACAAGATTAAGGCCTCCTGCATGTAAATGTCTTCTGAAATAGCCCACAGTTGTATTATGGAATGCACTTTAAAGAAAAGAAAATACTAAAACATGCAGTTTCTCTTGAATCTCAAATGAAACAGTTCAAATGGAATGTACTTTTTTTGGTATTATTTGTTTCTTTGCTGTCTCTTGAAAAAGTAGGAACACTTGTTTTAATAAACATATCATTCCAAATAATAAGTATTATTGGGATTATTGTGTGTCCGACAACATGTACGCAACCCTGTTACCATAACCTTTTTAGCATGGTAGAAGAAGAAAAAAAGACGCAAACACAGAAAAAAAAAAAACACTTTCAAATGAAAGAGCAACACGAAAATGGTCTCCTTCATTGATCTTGAAACACTGAATATATGTGTCCAGGTATGGACTGAAAAAAAAAAAAACAGTGGTATTATTACTAAAATATACATTGGCATGCAGTGCTGACCTGTAGCCTCTTCATGGTTTGGGAGTCTTGGTCAGCTTTGACCTTGCAGGCCACCAGAAGCTGAGCAGTGGAGGCTGCCACCTGCTTGGCAGAAGATATGAGCTTCTCCTCACTTGCATGTCCCTGAACCGCTGAGTTGGCAGCCTCACAAAGGTTATTGGTAGCTGCGGCTACCATTCGAGCCTGAGGGATCAAAGGCATTGATACATTTAAGTTGGTTGCTAGATTCTGTCTAACGGTATTTAAAGGTGAATACAGAAGACTCACAGCAGAAATCAGACCCTGAGACCACTGTCCATCATCCACTGCATTGGCTGGGATAGCTCCGACCTGTAACATTAGTCAAAAGCTCATGTTGCGCATGTTCTTATTATCATTACTCATCATTTGGTGGGCAATGAGTAATTCATCATTGATTCTTTTTTCTTTTAAATAGATTTTTTTTGATGAAAAACACACTCAAATGGATGTCAAATCATTTTTAGGCAATAAGGACGAACTCAACTGAGGAGAAAATGTCAAAATTAGAATATAGCGTTCTCTTTTGAGACGAGATGAGATTTGGGCAAATTTTGTAATATAAATGCTAATGCCCATTATAGATTTTCCATTTTTTCAAAGTTTTGTTTTTATTGAGCCGACTGCAAGAAAATTAACAATTTAGAATGGAAACGTAAAAAAAAAGGAGTCACTTTTGTTCCAGGCTCATTATTCAGCAGCAGCCGAGTGCTTGCGTTGGTGCAGTCCGGTATGCAAATATTTTATGATACTGGTAAACCAACTGGTAAACCAAAATATTGCCACACAGGTGATTTGAAAGTAATAAGTGCATCCTGTATTTAGGCTGCTTCTATTGAGTTTTTTTTGGTATTTGCATTTTGGTAAAAAAAAATAGGTGAAAGGTTAGACAGAGAATTACAGAAGGCCTAAAACTGTGTCACGATGTCTGCATCAAAGTGTACAGTTTTGATATACATTCAGTGAACTGCCTCTAAAAGTAATACAACTACTCTCTGGGCCACTCGAGCTCTGCTAGCTAGTGGCTAACTTATGCTAGAGGCTGTGCTAAACTCGTAAAACTAAATGGCACCATTAGTTGATCTGTTAAGGTATATTTTGAAGTGCTGGCTAGCCTCCTCAGCACTGTTAGGCACCATTCACTACTGTCATGTAACGCATTCGCCTGTGTATTCCATTTGTGGTCCAAGAAGGCCCAACCCCCTCAAAAAAAAAAAAAAAAAAAAAAAGGTCTCGAGCTGTGCGGGGACGACAATTTTGATAGTTTTAATCTTGTGAGATCTCATCCTGGTAGATGTTGCCCCATCCCTATGAGCTGTGAAGATGAAAAGATGATTGCAATGGTCATTTCAAATCATGCCGGTCTTTCTGACCCACTACGCAAGCAGCACACATTGGGAAGTGACTCGTAACTCCTGAAAAGTTTTTACTAATGCATTGAAAAATGTGATTACTCTCAATTTTTTTTTAAATCATATGACAAATGTACTGCCTATTTTGCTCTACTGAAGACCATCTGAACCGTACAAACTGTCTAGTTACCATGTTTGTGATTACACAATGTTCAAGTCTTTTCTAGTAAGCCATAAAAAAAACATTTTTTTCTAACAACTTAAATGATCATCAAACAAAATTGACAGTAGTGGAAAAAAAGTGAAAGATGCTCCATTCAATCTAAAGGTATTTCTTTCAAAGTATGCTAAAAGAAAAATAAACACAATTCAAAGCAATATTGAGGAACTGTATAGTTTGGGACCTTGTGTAGTGAGAGGCCCACATGTGTTAGTGAGGAGACCAAATCTGAATTTTCTTTATGTTAATGTGTTGGGTGAGTCATACCTTTCCTTGAGCCACTAGCTCCCTCTGTGCTGCTGAAGCAGCTTTTACCAGAGCACTGGTGGCAGCGGCAATAGACTTGGCTGCCTCTAGAATTTGCTCCTCAAAGTTTAGGCTCTCATCTGCTTCCTGTTTAAGAAGAGGGAAACCAACAGTCAATAAACACGTAATGTGCAACAGCTCTGGGGAGCTGTCAAATAGTTGTTAAAACAAAAGGTGCCCTCATTTGGAGAAGTTAACAACTAGATATATGAGCTATGCCATGAAGAGGTACCATGAACTGTATGTGTGTATACTGCATATATACATATATATATACATATATATACATATATATACATATATATATATACATATATATATATATATATATATATATATATATATATATATATATATATATATATATATATATATATATATATATATATATATATATATGTATGTGTGTGTGTGTGTGTGTGTGTGTGTGACTAACTATAAATGCATGGTTAACTATAAATGCACTTGCCACAGGCTCTCTTCGGACGTTGAACTACTGCAGTACACATATTCACTTAAATATTAAATTATTATACCTTACTTATACATTAACTGTGGTGTTATCCCTTCCCTTCCCATCCCTTTGGCTGTAGTCTCACAAAAAGCTGCGGTTTTAGAGTGGTGCCCAGAATTCTGATTAGAGTGAAGCCTGTAGCTGACCAAACATGATAACAACAAAGAGTTTACACTTGAAATTCCAATTTATTACAAAAGAAATCTAGGTATAAGATTTACAACAGTCCGGGGCAAACACTGCTCTTCCCCCCTCTAAATTCGCATCTACCAAAACAGCGTGTAGAAGTTTCATGAGGGAGACAGGCACTCCTACTCGACACATGGCTCCTGGCACGACCATTGACCAATGAGGACAAGAATTTTAATCTACTCCCGCCCCAACTCGTGCCCTCATTGGTCAATGGCTGCGCTGGGAGCCAATCTCGTGTCATGCACGTGTGTGATGGGGACTATAGCCAAAGGGATGGGAAGGGAAGGGATAACAGTCCATTTACTGTATAAGGTCTAATAATTTAAGATTTAAGTAAATATGTTTACTTTGTAATATTTGTCTTAAATATGTGAAGTATAAATACTTTTAACATTTAAAATAATTCAGGTACCCACATACACATGCATGAAAATTCTGTGGTGGTGGTGGTGGTGGTGGGATTACTGTGTATGTATAAATATATAATAACCTTTGGTTTGGTCCTAGGTCTCAGCTGCTCCAGTTTCTTGGCAGCTGCTTCAATGGCTGCTGCTGCTCCAAGCAGCTCATTCTCAGCGATGACAGTAGGATCCTCAGGATCCACCCATTCAGTGCCTATAACACACGTTACAATGTTTCCAGCACTTTGGAAGACATGGTACAAGCTTCCACAAAGTTCTATATAGCACACACCCAAACACACGCGCACACACACTGAAATAAGAGGGTTCCTTGTTGAAGTAATATACTAGGCCTTGGAAAAGGCTGAGTAGGACTGGGCCTTTGGTGTAACACCAACTGAATAGTTTTACATTGAAGCCTGTATATTAGCTGTGACGGATTACTTCAATATTTTTAAGTTAATTTTTTTTTCCAATGTAGCTACTGTATAATGATAAAACATTTACATAAGGTAGTTGTAAAACATATCTAACTCATTCATAGAAAAAGCAAGAGATAAAAGCAGACAGATGTCTCAAGGATTCAAGTTACGATATTGTATGACTACTGTGTTTTTATATGGCGGGTACACTACCTTTCATGGCCTCTGCAGCCTGGATTAACTCAGTGACTGAGCCTGCAACCCTTTTGGAGTAGCTGGCCAACTGCTGCTTCAAATCATGAGAAGGCTTCTGGATAATCTGAATGAGGAGGATAATCAGATACAGAAATCATTTATTTGTAATCTACCATCTACCAGATGATTTTCACAAATGTTTTCATTTGCGCAGGTTGAGTTTGCACCACCACTGAATGCCGGACATTTCTATGTGCAATATTTGATTTATGATTTGTGCATCGCCTGCTGCGTTCTCAGGCTGGGTAACAGATTACACTGTTAAATTTCCTTGTAAATTACTGATTCCTGACATCATTCCCTCAATCTTTCATCACCTCCAGTATGAAAGGAAGCAAAGCAGCTTTATTAAGAATGCTCCAACATGCTTAACAGTGAGTTGGATATTTTTTCTTTTTTGTCTTTATTTGAATACTATAAATAACTACATTGCACATAGTTGGCATAAAATGTCTACACACCCTGGCTTGAGTGCTAGATTTTAATGAGATTAAAAAATCCCAACCAAAGTCCCAACCCAACTTTTTCTACCATGAATGTGACCTATGTGTTTATCTACAATTTAACGAAAAATTTTCAAGACAGGAAGCCCAATAGAACTATTGTGGTGGGCTTGTGGCACAAGTATGCAAACCTTTTTGTAACTGGAATTGTGGCTACGTTCAGAATGAACCATGAATCATGTTTAGACTCATGTTAAATGGTGGTCAGAAGACACAAATGGCAGGGGTCTGTAAACATTCCATATATGGACTGTATCTGGTTTGCATTGCTAAAAAACGATTCTATTGCTTCAACTGATGTTAATATTCCAAAACCTTAGCTATTTCATTTTTTGTGAAACTTGCTAAGTTCCTCAACAGTCCAACAGGCAGGTATGCATATTTATGCTAGTAACAGTCTGACTTACACTATGTACAAATATCTGTCAATTCTCATCATTTTTTTAAAACTTTATTGTTGGGTAGTTTTTCTTCATTTCACAGTCTTGCTCATTTGAAGATTATGATACAGGAGTTGATGAAGTTACAATATGTAGTGCAATGTGTAGTGTCATAATTTGCTCACTCATTTATTCCACCATTACAGAAATATTTTTTTGATTCATCTTCTACGCCTTTGCACATCATGTGCCCACACTTTTTTCAGCATGCAGCGCTATTTATTCATTTATTTAAGATATACTCCTTTATATGAACAAAACGATGAAAGTTACATGAAGGCATGCATAGGTGAGGCATCCAAGAGGCATATGACTGGCTACACTGTCAATCAAATGGCAAGTTTCACACGGGAGTATTTTTTTTAATTCTTCATTTTAATCTCATTCACTGTTATTAAAAGGCAGATATAGCAATACCATAGAACTGGGAGCGCTGGAAGTGATTAACTCTTTACTGGGCTAAATAGGTAGCTAAATAGGAAAAATGGTTGAAAGCATCGATAACAGCCATTGCTTAAATTCAAACGTACCCCTAAATTTCTCCAAAATCCTGAAAAGCCTTGCCTATTTAGGTCTTAAAAAATAGAAAAATGCGTGCCTAATAAAGGCCATTTTTGCCCCTTTTAACTATCGGTCAAAAGCTGCCGCCATGCCCAGTAAAGGTTTAAATTAAAGTAAGAATAGATAATGACACTTCCTTTGCGAGCTACTGGTAGCTCACGATTTATTTAATGGTCACGCCTGCTTTAGAACAGCATGAGAATATATGCAAGTGAACCCCATTCAAAGATATACCATAACAAACTAAATTCCATAATTTAGTAAAAGTTCAGGGTAGCTATACTTGCAACAGGGATATTTGTTTCACTTTCAATTGGTGTCCTCAAACTGTCCTAGGATTGACATGCACTATTCAGGTTGGAGAAACGTCTGACAGCTGCAAAGTATTAACTAGGATCAGCCACGACCCAGCTCAGGTTTATTTAGATGTGTTGTCATGACAAGATAGAGGTGCGGACGCAATAGTGCAGGAACGCATGCAACAAGCCAAACCAGTGCAAATGCCAACATTAGCAAACACACACAGCACACAAATAAACCGACACGCAACACAGTCGGATGAAAACTGTTTCTAAGACCACACTGTTAATTCAACCTTTCAAAAGCATTGTCATACACCAGCAATTTGAAATTCATAAAAACCCAAGTTAAACAACTTTATGCATGAATTCAGATTGATAATTTTCTCTAAGTGATGAGAGCAAAAAAAAAAAAAAAAAAAAAAAAAGGAAACATCCTAATCGGGCCATGCGCCCCTGACTAAGCAGTAAGAAAAAAAAAACAACAACAACAACAACAAATAACTAAGCAACAGGTTGGGCACCTGAAGATATACCTGTTTCTGGACCAAATTTACTACATGCCGTCTGGAACCAAAGCATGGACTCACATTACAACTATGAAAAGTCCTGCCACTTGACCATTAAGTTTACATTAAACTTTATTATGATTATTTTTATTAGTATTAATAAAAACAACAACAACAATAATAATAATGCTTACATTTATATGGCGCCTTTCACAAAACCCAAGGCGCTTTACAAAGCACAGCACTATCACACAGTAAGACCAGTGGTGGTAAACGACGTTGCATAGCTGCAGCTGCCCTGGGGCAGACTGACAGAGACGAGGCTACCATACGGCCCCTCCGACCAACCACTGGAGGCAAGGTGGGTGAAGTGTCCTGCCCAACGACACAACAGCACGTGACTCTGACAGAGTGAGGATCTAACAGCTGACCCTTCGGTTACTGGACGACCCACTGCTTATTTATTCAAGTAGTTGCAATTATGTTTACCATCAAAATAAAAAAGCCAAATTAAATTGATTTAAAGAGAGCTTTAAACCTTTCACTACAATTCTTTTCTTTTTTTTGGGGGGGGGGTTTGAAACATATGGCATATATTACTTTTTTATAAGTAATTTTTTGTTGTTGTTGTCCCATTTGTATTTTATAATATAATAATGATAATAACAATGATGATAATAATAATGATGATAATAATGATGATTATGATAATAATAATAATAATAATAATAATGTGTCAGAAAAGTGAAAATGATCTCCAAATGCCTACAATACATAGAATTTCACGGTACTAGATGGTTAATTCATGAGAAATTGTACAATGCAAGCTACCTTGTTGATAGTGGGCCCAGCACTGGCTTGTTGTGGATGAAAAAGTTGCTAAATGCCACTAGAATATGTAGATGTGTGTGTAATGAACCGTTGGGATGTCATTTAATCTTATTGCTACCATTCTTATACCCACTGCCAGTTTTGCGAAAGCTGTGGGACGCATTGTCCCAACGGGAGTGAAAGGGTCAAAACAAAGTAAATACTGCAATACCTATGTATAAATTTATCTACAATTAACTAAGCCTTCATAGGTGGAGGTCAAACTAATATTGTCAGTAGCAATGTACTGTAATGATGGGTTATCATTATCTTGGTGGACCTCCCACCCCAAACAAACATGTAAATTGTACTTCAAAAAAACTTTCAAATTCAAACATAGATCAATGCGTAATTGTTGCCTACACAGCTCCTCTCACGAATAATAATGACTTAGTATTAGTTACGTTTCTTAGGACAACTGAGGCATAAGAGTAATTGCCATGACCCACTTAGGGAATACTTAGTAATATTGTTGTGACCTCATTTGTAGATATTTTTACTGTAATTAACAATGAATACAAGAAGGGGTCTTCGAGTAGTTGTCAAAATGAAAGCTTGACTGTAGCTCAACGTACCCCTGGACACCTATAAAATACAGAAAATGTATATTTTATGGGTGAAAACTGATTGGCTGGGAACCAGTCGAGGGTGACTCACTTACTGCCTGAAGACAGCTGTGATAGGCACCAGTAAGCCAGCGACCCTAGTGAGGACGTGTGTGCGCACACTTCTTCCGCCTGGCGCTACTTAGCGACTCAGCTGTGTTGGGACACTCTTTGAAACGCAAAATCTCATTTTACTTGCTTGTAATTGTGGCACGAATTGACCGCTTTAGCTTAGCCTAGGGGTGTCAAACATACAGCCCGCAGGTTGGATCAGGCCCACAAGGAGGTTTAATCCGGCAGGCAAGATGATTTTGTGATTTAAATAAAATGCATATGATCTAATCCATTAGTCTGCTTTCCATAGTGATGCTTTCATTTGCAAATCGTCAAAAAATAGTCAACACAAATCTTACTTTTACAAGCAATGCTCAGATGATAACTACGCAATTTACAAGCAGAAGTGATCATTTGTGATATATATGCATGATAGCGTGCTAATCGCCTAAGTGACGAAAAGTGGACCACTGCACTAGCGTTCACGTTAGCATTAGCATTTAGCTTTGCTGTGCTGCTGCTCAGCGCAGGTGAATATGTTCAATTGCACCAAAGAGATTTGCAATGGGCGGGTGTCGCGATCTGAGCCATACCAGACATTGTCTTGTATTTCTTTCTAAATTTACTTTTTTTCAAGCTCAGTATATCATTACTTGTTACACAGTGTCCAAAATGTCAACAACAGAATCATTTTATTATGTTTAATTTTCTTTCAACTTCACTGTACTCCTTGAGAAGAAGTTGCATAACCACATTATTTGATTGGGGCAATTTCCTTCCACAGGATATTTGTGTTTCATTGCTTATGCACTATTTATTGATTTATTAAAAATAAATTAACTAATGTATTTCTTTTTACTTAATCTTAATATGTGTTCTATACAATATATGTATTTGTAAAAAAGAAGAAATTTCCATTTATTTAACGCATTTATTTATTTATTTATTTTCAAATTAAACATTTTAGCAAAGAATTTCTATGGATATTGACCATGTAGTATCAATACCACAACAAATTAGCATTGTATTCGGATATGGCACCTAAGAATCAATACTTTGAAAGGTATCAAACTTATACTTTTTACTGGGATACTAATCTTTCCCAGGCAGAAATAGTTTTGGGGCCTCTCCCCCAAATGGTAGATATTGATACTACACATTTTGGCATTGACAAAAACGTAAACCTCATTAAAATCAGCCACATATGCTAACAGTTTGCCATGCTGCTACAGAGAGTACAGTGAACCCTCGTTCATCGTGGTAGATACGTTCCGGAACCAGCCACGATAGCTGAAAATCCGTGAAGTAGCGCCCCCACTTTTCTTATTAAAAAAAAGAATTTTTTTTTAAAACGTGAAAGTCTTCATGCTATACATATTATTTAAGACAAATATTACTGCAGTACACATATTTAGTTAAATCTTAAATTATTAAACCTTATACACTGTACAGAAGTGAACTGGTCCCCTTTTCCTTTGAAGTCTGCCCCACATTAGCAGCGGCCCGGACGTTGAATTAAAGTCTAATCTTTACCTGATTAAAGATTATTGAAATGGATAATTTACACTTGAAATACCGTTTTATTACAAAACAAATCTAGGTAATTTCCAATGGTCTGGTGAACGTCTGCTCCTTAGCTAACAGTCCACCAGCAGACGGTCCTTCAGACTGTTGGAAATCTCTTACCTAGATTTGTTTTATAATAAAATGGTATTTCAAGTGTAAACTCAACATTGTTTGATCATGTACAGATTAGACTTTAATTCAACACCCGGGGCGCTGCTAATGTGATCGCAGCTGCGCGAGACTTCAAAAGAAAGGGATTCACGATGTTCTCCTTCCGTCGGCAGTCGGTAATCCAGATTGCTAAAGCAGCTTCCATACGGACGATCATTCTATTACGAGCTGTAACAACTGGCTTCACTGAATTGCCTCGCAGCCATCTTCTAATGTTCGCCTCGTCCCTAGTATAGGGAACGGTGGATTCGTTCACTCCCAAATGGCGGGCCACGCCTGCGTAACTTCCCCATTTGAGAAGTATCACCTTCTCAGCAATTGTCATCATTTTTTATTGCCGTTTAGGCTCAGTACAAGCCTTCGCGGGAGCAGCACGCTTTGGGAGCTACTGCAAAAGTTCAATATGTTATGAAAAAAAATCCTATAGGTCGTGAATCTGCATAATGGAAACAAAAATCTGTGATGTGGTGAATCATAATGGAAAAAAAAATCCACAATGTAGCGAATCCGCAATAGTGGGACCGCGAAGTAACGAGGGTTCACTGTATATCTGTATAGTTCACTACTTGACAGAACCGAAGTAGACTAATCAGAGGTCGTTATGTTAGGGTCATAAATGCTACTGAGCACCTGTTTCTATGAACCAGCATTGCCTCTTATCTTGAAATCTAACTTCCAACTCATTTTGCTACTGAGGATTAGCCCTCCCCAACAGTTCAGTTAAACTTACGATCACTGTCAACAAACATGCTGTTAAAAGACATGTTGTGATATTAACTATGAGTTCAACCTATGCAAGTCACACATATTCCATTTAGTCATATTGCGTACTCACCGGCTTTGCACAGATATCAATGAACCACAAGTTTAATACAATGAATATTTGCAGAGAGTGGGAAAAAAGACAGAGAGGATGTTATTAAATAAATGATCTTCAGCAAGACAAAAACGCATGTGTAAATGTGTGCAAACATTTTTGAGCCTTGAGGTGATGTTGATGAAAGTATATTATTAATATACCAGGAACCTATAACCACGAACCCGAACCCTACTGACCCTAACACCCAACCCACAAACCCTAACCCCAACCGTAACCCTCTAATTCTGACCCCTTAACCTTATCCCCTAACCCTAACTGTAATGCCTAACCCTACAAACACAAACCCTTTAACACTAACCGCAAACCTAATCCTAAAACTAAACACCTAACCCTATCTACCAGGAAGCTATCTAAAAAAACAATAACAAAATGTCTCCTTTGTTAAAAGTAAACCACATGTGTCTGGTCTGCAATGCAAATAATCATGGAACTCATCTAGTTCTCTAATCATAGCAAGAGTTTCCAATTCCTACTTACCACTAGTACATGCTCTAGGAGTCCCAGATATCCAGTTGCACATTCGTTTCCATAGCGCAGGGCTCTCATCCGGACCTCCTTATTGACCTCAGCATGGTAGGCAGCTTGCTGTAAAGGGAAATGAAAATGATGAACAATTTAACAAGGGAAAGTTCAGATCAAAGACATTAACCATTTTACTTTTGGGTCATCAAAGTCTAGTCCACAAGGGCCTGTGTTCCGCATGTTTTCCAGTTTTTTCTTTGCAACACACTTGATTCAAATAATGAGTTCATGAGCGAACTCTGCAGGAGTTTCATAATGATGTGATCATTTGAATCAGGTGTGGCCAAGCCATTGTGGGCTGGAGTTTGATGCTTCAGTAGGAAGAGGGTTAAAGGACCTTAGATGTGTAAATTAATGACACACATTACAGTAAGTGCCTATTCTTCAACAACAAAATTGCCACCTGCGTTTTATCCCAAAACATCTCACCTTAGAAATCACATATAAGAGTTTTCCAATTACCTTGCAGGAGTGTAGCATGTCTGCAATGGCCCTTCTGCTGAGGTTAGCAGTGGCAATGATGTCCTCCTGGCGACAAGAGTTCCCAGCGGCCACTGCCTTGGCTGTCGCCATGGTGATTCCCTTAGTCATGCGTATGAACTCTTCGGGTGTGGTCGTCTTTGCTGGCGGATCTGAGCTGCTGAATGTCTGTATCGTTTATTCAACAAATTGACTTCAATTATTCTATACCATAAAAGTACATTTTATAAAACTACAAATCAATAATCCTTGATGATAAGGCTCTCTGTCCTCCCTGGGTGACATGACAACAACAAAACAAAAATACACTGAAAATAACAATTGCACTCTATGAAATTCTGATTATAATTTTTAATCCATAATATTTATTCTATTTATTGTTTTTAACTTATTGGAAAAGGCAAAAATTGAAGCAGCGCTCCCAACTTTGCTGTATACCAGCTATACAATGATAACAAAGGTATTTTCTTCTATTCTACTATGATCCTACAGCGAGTGTCCAGCATGTAAAATTTAAAGACGCTGCCTCTGTCTCTAAAAACTCTGACATTGTGAAACAATAGCAAAACACATGCAAATACAGATATTGTTCGTTTGAGCGAGTGTTTGGTCAGCATGAACCACAAAAATTCTATGTTGTAAATTATATACTATGCACATACATGCTGAAGGTAAATTTTCCAAAGACAAAGTGTTAGTTTAATTGAAAGAGTCATAACAATGATGACAGATGGGAAAAAAAAATCCAAATATGATACATGTAGCATATGTTGAGTTATCAAGTTCTGCTGCGAAGATTAAATTTGAGCATGGCAAAATTGAAACCTGTATTCTGCTAAAAGAGAAAAAAAAAAGGAATGCATGCAATGTCTCTGGTGGGATATAACTGACCAGCAAGCCAGTAAATGTGTGAAATTATTTCTTCTGGTTTTAAACGATAAGAAGCCAGACGTGCAAAAGATAATGACAAATAAACGTTTCCACTTTAAAAGTGTCACTACTAACCGCAAGCTCCTGCCGGATGTGTTCAATAGTGGCCTCTAAAGCTCGGGTCCCTTTCGTGGCTTCATCTTCCACTGCCTTTACAGTCTTCAAGAGCGATGTAACATTAGTCACCATCACCTGTTGCAGACAAACATTGTCATAAGGATTAAAAAGGGAGACAAAAAATATCGCTTATGAATTCTCCTAATTTCATTCTAATGAAAACAATGCCATACCATTAGCAGCTAGCTAGGCAGCTTTCAGTCTGGTGTGAGTTTTAAACCACTGAGGGCTAAAGGATATATTATGATCTCAAAAAGTTAAGATACAGTGGACCCCTGCTGCACGAAATTAATTTGTTCAGCAGTTGGGATTGTAAGGCGAAATTGTCGTATGGCGGGCAATAGAAACCTATGGTAATCAGCTAATGTGTGTAAAACCCAGGTAAAAACATCATAATTGTATATACATATAAAAAATTGGTAACAAAATATTATAGTAAGCGCTACTTATATATAATATACATTTATACAATTAAATACCATAATAAATAAGAAATATATAGAGGATATATTTAGCTTTGAGTGATGTGACGAGCTTGTTATGTCAACATTCCATAGCAAGAGTAGCCTGGCCTAGCCTTCTTTGTATTTCTTGATAAGGTCAAGCTTCGTTTCCATATAAATCATCTTCTTACTTCTCTCTTTAACATCACTAGCAATCTTGGGACCCATGGCTAACCAATTACAGTTTGAATTAAACACTGAAATGCACAATCAATATGATATTGTAAGCATTCATACGAGTTCAAATCTTTAGCATGTCTTGACACCGTGAGGCCGACAAATAGGAGACCAGCATTGTGGTGACGCAAGCGGTGACGAGTTTAGTGACATATTAGCGCAGTGCGCCTGCCAGTCATGCACGCACACTGACTCCCATGTTTGAGAAGGGAAGTTGTTGTTTTTGATGGTGTAAGGCGAAAAAAATTGTAAAGAGGGGACGAAAAAATGTCGCAGTCCACGCCGTAAAGTGAAAAAAAAAGTACGGCAGGGACGTCGTAAACTGGGGGTCCACTGTATGTCCTTTCTTAGTTCTTTTATTTCATGCATGCCTTTGTGTGAATCTGAATCTGAATGTAGACTAGAGTAGTACGTAAACTTTGAACGTTAATAACTGTGAATGTATCATGTGAATGTGACTTTTATCTTTTACCTTGGCAGAATTCTTAAGATGGAGCATGCTGGGATCATCATGAGGTTTGCCTGCAGCTGCCTTGGTGGTGCTGATGAGGTTACCCAGGGCTTTGGCCACATCTTTCACCGCATTAATAAGGACCACCTGTGGAGTATATAAAAAAAAAATACACTATATATATACTGTTTTCTACTTCATATTTAATCTTCTATTTCATCATGTTTGGGTCTTTTTTTTTCAGTGTAATTTAAAATAGGTACCAGCAAGCCTGTGAACCTTGTGAGGAAAAGCGGTTGAGAAAATGTATGGTGTCATTTTTTTTTCCTAGAGTTAAATGTAAAAAGTAAAAGCATTTTAAATGAGCAGTTTTCTGAGACCACATCTCCTTTTGACTACTGCAACAGACTTTGAGACCCAAGAGGCTTCAACTACTACCAAATAAATGCTGCTCTTCAAGATTCAATACGCGGCTGTAGAAAAAGAAACATTACTCCTGTTCCAGCATCATATCAGTATTTCATTTTTTTTCCTGTGGTCATTTCTAAATCCATTGTGCCACTAGCAGACAGTTATATGTTTTTATTTTTATTTTCTTTTTCATTTAAATGAATGCAGTATTTAAAAAAAACAAACAGATTTAACTTGAGCAGTATCCACACACCTGAGTCTCTGGATCTTCAGAGCCAAGGCTGGCAGCTCCCAGTTTGACCACATCAGCCAGTTTGGTAATGGTGTTCACAGAGGATTGGGCAGCCTGGGCTAGTTTTTCTTGACTGGCTCCAGCACCAGATACTAAATGTTTGGTGTCCTCCACTAAAGCCTTGGCTGTCTTCAGGATATATTCTCTGTACAAAAATAAGTATAAAAAAAGTCATTAGTAAACCAAACAAATTGAGCACATTTCTAATGAGAGCGAAAGTGTGAGAGTGCGAGAGAGAGAGAGAGCGAGAGAGAGAGAGAGAGAGAGCGAAAGAGCAAGAAAGTTTGCTATTGCTATATGCAAACACCTTATTGTATTGCACCTCAATTTAATTCTGTTCATGGCATACAATCTACCATTTGCATTGTAGAATAAGGATATATTCGTTTGAAAGCATTTTATAAGGGTATACTAAGTGTGCAATAAAGTCCATAACAATCCAACGTTTGTTTTCCTCAGTTTGTCAAACATCTGCACATATTGGCAATAATAAACCAGAAAATGAGAAGATGATTATTTGTACATAAACGTACAAATCCTCTAAGGGTGGTCAAGTTTTATTAATTAATTTGTTAACCTACAACACAGTCCTCACACTATCTTTAGTCCACATTAAATGTAATACTATGAATAAATTTGAACAAAACAGATGTCTTTTCAAATCTGTCCAACTGATCATTTAGAATTTTGCAACACTATGATTACATTTTATATACTTCCACATAAGCAAAATAACAAATCAATGAATAATGTACCTCAATAAAAATCTCAATACCCACTTGAACTTATTAACCGGTCATTCTAAATTTAGAGAATTGGCAGCAAGTACAAATGCTCTACTCATTTTCATATCACATGATTCTACACGATGCCCCGTGCCATTTTATTATCAGAAGCAAATTTTTTGTTATCCACTCAGAAATAGTATTGTGGTGACAAAAAAACATTCCTCCAATTGTTTAATTAAAACAGCATACATCTACTTATGCTGACCAAAAAAACGGTTTGTCATATTTGACTGAAATCAGAGATACCTCATAAAATTTAATTTTACCAGTTTTACTGTGGCCCTGCTGTGGCACAAGCACTAACACTAGTGCCTCAGCGTGATCAAGTGTTTTATGGAATTAACACATCAAATAGTTCGTCATGACGGTGAAATCCTGCCCGCACGATAAAAGGTGTTTGGTTGAGTATTTCTTCAACGTAAAAAGATTAAATAGCAACAATGTGTATGCTATTGGAAAGCTTTTGGAAGTCTATTTCCCTTTCAAATGAGAAATTTGTAAGGGTAATGCATTTGGGCAGCACAGCTAGACAAAGTGACAGGATATGTGTTGCGACCAATCCAATTTTGTCAGATCTCTGCAAATACCAAATAGCTGATTTCATTATTGCTTTTGACTCTTGTTTTAAGCTTCTCAGCAAGAGCATTTCAGGCAATATAATCAGCAGCGAACCTCTTGTCTCAGGAGAGCCAGAATGCCTGCCATGAATGCCCTTAACTATCAGTATCATTTGGGCGGGTGTCTGCAACACACACTGGAACCTGAGCATGTCGAGGAATGTTATGATCAGGGATGAGGCCAATACATTTGCGACAGTTAGATCATGGCTTCTCATCATTGGAGTCAATCACAATACAGAGAGATGAAAATCAGACTAAAAAGCAGTGGGAATTCCAGTCTGGAAAGAACCTTCGTTCTTCAAGACGACAACGCCTGACTCCACTCAGTGGGCTTGATCAGAGACTACCTCCAGAATATGGGAGTGGGGGAGGAAGGAATGAACTGCCAGCTGTCCTAACCTTAATCCCATTGAACACTTGTGGGATCATCTTGGGTGTACTGTTCGTGACAAACACAAACATGTTGGCTGACTTGCTGGGTAAAGAATGGGCTGCCATCCCACAGCAATGTGTGACCAGGATGGTGACCAGCATGTGGAGGAGGTGCCAGGCTATAATGGCTGTGTTTGATACTTCAACACAGTACTAAGACTTCTACTTGTTGAAAGGATACATTGTTAATTTGCCAATATGTCTTGCCTCATAAAACCTCAACCATCCAAACCAACACACACAATCAACATCAACAACAAAACCGCTTTTTATGGCATAGGCACCAAAGATCTAGTGAATTTTCAGGGGCACAGCATCAGCTTTATTGCTCATGCACAAATACATGTTCCTTAGAAATGTGGACCTATTTGAAAGGACAGCGCTAAATGATTATTTGCTTTTGCAAGGAGTTGTATTTGCAACAACTGTGATTCGAAAAACGTCAATTTTATAGATAAAAAGATTGCAGTTTAAATGACTTTATTCAGCGTGGAGCAGCGGGGGAGCAGGAATGTTCACATTAGGTTAAGCTGGTCCTTCTCAAATAGTGGGGCAGACCACCCAGGGGGGCTTGAGGTGATGCCGGCCAGGGGGGAAAAGGCTTTGTTTTGCCATGTGAAGTGTAATTGCAATAAAATAAGGATTCACATGTTTTTCAGGCATTTTGATGCAGTTTTTTCTGTTTTAGACTAATGTGTAACTTGCATAAACACTGCAAAAATGATTAACAGATGTTGAAAGCTGATTTACATTGGGTTTTTTTTTAATGTTAAAAAGGATGCAGTTTTAGGTATACTTATGAAACTTTAATAACTAATTTTATTTATAGTTGGTGCTGTCATGTCAAAATATTCAATAAGATGACCATAAAGTTGCTTCAGATATTTATTCCATCATTCTGTCCCTGGGGTGTCGTATAAACTCAACAAGTATCAGACACCTGTCACATTTTTCAATGTTCTAGCACAAAAGTACAGTGGTACCTCGGTACTCGACCGCCTCTATACTCGACCAAATCGGTGCTCGACCAAAAAATTCAAGTAGATAATGCATCGGACCTCGAACAGATTTTCGGTTCTCGACTAGCCGAGCCGACCCGAACGCGCTCCTCGGCCCTTCTCGGCCAGCGGGTAAGCGCCAGTTCAACTCAGACCGCCAGCGGAGTAAGACGTTTGAGTATTTCTTCCCGGATTTAAACTTTTTCGTGTTGCTCTAGCCCTTAATAATGGGTCCAAAGAAAGACAGTGATAAGGGCAAGGCAAAGAGGAAAACAATGAGGACCACTATTGAACCGAAGAAGGAAATTATAGCAAAATATGAACGCGGTGTACGAGTGTACCTCGCGTCACAGTTAGCTAGAGTCATCGTGGAAGGAGTAACTCCCTCCCGTCCTCTCCACATCCATTCCTGTATGCCATCAACCACTCTCCAAAACGTAAGTAAATTATACAAAATGGTTATAATGCTTTATTTATCTTTATCTTTATCTTTATCGTTATCATGTACTGCTTGTGCACATTTTCTTGTGCACACATACTTTCCATTATTTCTTATGGGAAAACTGGTTTCGGTGTTCGAACAAATCGGTGCTCGACCACCACCTCAGAACGGATTATGGTCGAGTACCGAGGTACCACTGTATATAATGGGAAAACTGGTTTCGGTGTTCGAACAAATCGGTGCTCGACCACCACCTCAGAACGGATTATGGTCGAGTACCGAGGTACCACTGTATATAAGTACCTTTTGTTTTTGCTTTGGTGCTTTCTGTACTCAGTGACATCTCGCTATGTCAACATTGTAACTCTGATCATC
This sequence comes from Hippichthys cyanospilos, assembly GCF_059441005.1. NCBI lineage: Eukaryota > Metazoa > Chordata > Actinopteri > Syngnathiformes > Syngnathidae > Hippichthys > Hippichthys cyanospilos. Next base: position 2,732,941 of record NC_142383.1, read on the forward strand.
TGGGAATTTTAGCATTTTTTTTTTTACTAGTCCACACGTCAGAAAGAAAATATGTGAAAAAAAATCAATGTGCCACAGCGTTTCCTATGCTCATATCACTATACTGTTACTATGTGTTAATACATACTGTATGCTAGCTAAATACAGCATTTTATCATTTGAACTTATGCTCCTTAAAATGGTACCAGACCACAGGGGAGTATGTGAATGTTTTTCCAAATGCTTGTTTCTGAAAATCCAACAGTTAGCAGGTTCCGTGAAAGTTTTACCTGTTTAATTTGCTCAAAAAAAAACAAAACAAAAAAAAAACAAACAAAGATGAGTAACACAAATAAATAAATACATACGATAATCAGAATAAAACAATGTTGTATTTAGTATCTTTGTATTGAAAAGTACCTGTGGTCTGCAAATGTCTCCGCATTCTCTCTGTTTAGTGTCCCGGCAGTGGCAAACATGATGGTGGTGTCAAGGTCGGCAATGATTCCAGACACAGCACTGGCTGCAGTAATGCAAGCCTGTGTGCCACGGTTACCTGCCTGGAGGGCTGCGAGCACATGTGAGACCTACAAGAATTACAATTTATTATTAAAAATCACAATTAGGAACTGGCCAGACAATCTGGCAATCAGCTGACGGGGTTTACCTACAAGACACGTGATTAGCTCCCGGTGCGACATTGACCAATGAGGTCAGGAGCAAGGAGCCAATCACGTGTCTTGTTGGAGTGCCTGTGAGCTGATTGACAGATTGCCTGGCCAGGCTTTTTCATTAAACTCACACACGCAAGTGACAACTCAAAGGCGCAGCAGAAGGAGAGTTAGGAGAAGCGTTTGGGAAGATGTTACCCAGACTGCTTTTGTAATAAGATGGAATTTTGAGTGTAAGTCTGCTTCCGTGTCATGTTAGTCAGCTCCAGGCTCCACTCTAGGTCAATGTCAGAGGAGTGCAATTACAGTCAACTCGTCTGTTTGCCATGCAGGAAACCTTTGCAGCGCGTCTTTTCACAACTCAACATTATGTTACCTTCTATGCCCACAAGCTACTTGTGATGATTTACTACTGTAATTTATTGTATACGTCCTGTGAAACAATTTACAATATAACAGATTGATATCTGTTTTCACACTAGTTGCATGCATGATTTCTTCAGTATGCGTCAGCAGGATTTAAAAACAATTCAGCTCCAGGCATCTTGTATTCTACGAAGCAAGCAGCTAATTGGCTGTGGTGTCCATGTGTCTTCAAATGAAACTACGTGTAACATAACTGCCATTGTTCATTATTCAGAGATAGAATTTTACAACGACTTGGCAATTTTTATGGGTTTTTCAACTGAATATTGTTGTATGAAGGGTTAGATCATTTTTGGGCTGTCATGTCACACTCCTGGACCATACTTTCTAAGAACCACCCACACAACGTCTTCCATATAATCCTATTGAAAAAACTCATTTGGTCTAAATGAGAGAGCAGGTATAATCAAAGCTGACCTTTTCTGAGACTTTGCGAGCACTTTCGATGAGTTCCTTCTTGGTGAATGAGTCATTGGGGTTGCACTGCAGAGCTCCAGCTTTGGTCACCAGACCAGTGCAGCTGAAACCAAGTTCACCCACCTGCTTCTTTATATGAGAGCCAATCTGAGAGACACAGAATGAAAATCGCTAAACAGATGCACACATAAATTACAGGACAAAACAAAAAACAAGACAAAACAAAACAAAAAAACACCCTCTTTATTAAACCCCGATGATGGTGATAACAGGTAACTGGTGATGACGGATTATTTTTACCTCATCATTTTCTGCAGTTATGGCTGCATACTTTGCCTCATTTGCCAGATTGCCAAATTCATTCGTCAGCTGATTGGCCAGTCCGCCAAGGTCGTCAGGGTTGGTGTTAGACTTGGTGACCTAAAAAAAGGAAAATACCTATGTAGATATAAAGCTAGAGACAAGATGGAGCTTCCCTTTTAAGAAACACTATCATATCTTCACAAATAGTCTCACCATTTCCTGCACAGTGACAGCAATGGCCTTGGCCGTCTTAACCATTGTAGTCTGGTAGTCCACAAAGGTGCCCTCGGGTTCAAGTGTAGGTGCATCTTCCATCTTATTGATGGCATCGTTGATGGAATCCACCATGCCACCCACAGCACCTGCTGCACTGGCTGCATCAGCCAGAGTGGCCCCCAGATCATCGACTGCTTCCTTCATCATCTGCACTGACTCCTCCAAGGCCTCCTGCATGTGAGCTGCCTGGAAAAATAATCCACAGTTGACACATATTATATATATATATATATATATATATATATATATATATATATATATATATATATATATATATATATATATATATAACAGCGTGAAACAGCATGCCAAATCAATAAATAAACTAATAAATTCACAAATTCGAAAGCAGAAATAATTGTCATTTGAATCATTCTGAATTTGGATAGAATAGAATCACACTCAAATATCAGAACTTAATGAAATCATGAGACTGTCAAAGATTTCCACTGCTAATGCATAATCTATAGGTTTTACTGTATTTATTTATGTATGGGTTTTATTTATAGGATTTTTAAATCTACATCAAATGTGTTCATAGAGCATAGTTAAAATCAGTAAGAAAAGCTATGCAAAATTAATTGGGTAAAAAATATAAAACAAAGTAATTTACAGTACCAGAAGATTAAAAACTAAAACAGTATGAAACCAATAAAATAAAATAATAATTGACAAATATTTGATTTCTAAAATAAAAAAATATTTAAGTAAAACACCAAGCTCACAACTCTTGATGCATTTCGGGGCGTTTGGTTACACATTTGGAGAGCCACTAAATTTTCCTTTAGTGCATTCATTTTCTTATACAGCGTATAGAGCATGTAGAAAATGTCTTATTTTAAGTTTAGCTTGATTCAGTGTAAGAGCAAATTCCATATTTATGCTTACCTGTGAAGATTCCCAATCTTTTATTTGGCTTTGATCACTCATTATAGATGATTAACTCTTTCAGTGACATTGACAAAAACTTTTTAAAAATAGTAATAAGAACCATAAATAATACAATTCTCATCAAATATGTTTTTTTTATATATAGGGTAGCTTATATTAGACTAGTGCTTATTTAATATTTAGCCAAATGAGCAATGTAGTGATAACTGGGACCATTGGATGGTCATCTTGCCATATATACAACACATATATACTTGTAATAAAGTAAGGAATGGAAATCAATCTTTCACATGATACCGCCCATGTTTATATGGAGACAGCAGACAATATTGTGTCGGCCTTGAAAACTGAGTGAAAATGCTAAATATACTTGAGACTTATACGTGAGACTTATCTAGCTAAGGAGAAAAAAAATACAAATACCAACTGAAAGCAGTTGCTTCTATTTTTCACGGTTAGTCAAACACCTGTTTTATTTTACAATGTGTTGAGCTCACTGTGACGGTGTGTTCAATACTACAACCCCAGGGTTTAGTGCTCCCAGTTATTTCTTAGCCATATAAATGGACAGCAAAACATGTAACAATAGTGTTTACATGATAAGCCAACAGCATGAATTCAATGTCTGGCTTTTTAAGAATTGTCTGCCTTACTTAATTGGAGATCTGAAATTCTGGCATTCTTGTGCAACTTAAACACACCAATAGCACGGCTTTGACTATCCAGGCTCCATTCCCAATGCAAGAGGAACGGTAGACCTCTGTTTTACCAGTTTTTGGTACCTTCCATGATGAAAGTGAAGGGGACAGATCATGATCTTTATGAAACAATCTACGCCCATGTCCAGTTCAGTTACATAGCTCAGTTTGTAGCAAATCTAAGAGACAGTAAAACATGCATACCATACCATCATAAAGCCTGAGGACATTTAGGGCCATTCAAGTTTTACATGAGCCAAACCATCAAGTAAGCGCTGAGCACAAGCACTGGACGTAATTTGTGATTTGACTGACATAACATTCAGCATGTTGATATCTGTTAAAAGATGTGTTGTTTTGAACAAAGTACTATATCATTGTTAATGGGATGGGGGGGGGGGGGGGGGTTACCTTGGGGTTTCCTCCAGCTTCCTTGGCAGTGTAGAGCATCTGCAGGGCTGACTCAGTAAGAGTTTTAGTTTGGTCTAAGACAGCCATCTGCTGTTGACTACTAAGTATCTTCGACGCTGTGCCAATAGCTGCCATTATGAGGGGCTCAAAGTAACTGACCATTTGAGATACCTGTTGAATGAACAAGATGTAAACAATTTTTGGAATATAACAAGACGGACGAATCATGAAGATAATTAAATCCATAAAGCACGAGTTGAGAAGCGATGTTGTCTTACCTTGTGACCCAATTGGGAGGCCTCAGAGCGAGCTGCCACAGCAACAGGTTCGATCAAATTGCTAATTTCATGAACTGAGGCAGCCATCTGTTCATGAAGGGCCTGCAAACACATACAGTACATGGAGTTTCTGATTATCTCCCACCGTCACAATCCATCCATCCATTATCTTAGCCGCTTATCCTAAAGAGGTTCAGGGGCATGCTGAAGCCTCTTCAGGCACTAGGCTGGGTACACCTTAAACTAAGACATTTGCATTCAGAGTGTCTACCTGCATGTCTTTGGAATGTGATGGGAAACTAGAGTGCCCAGAGAAGACCCACATGGGCACAGGGAGAACATTGCCACCATGCTACCCACAGTAACAATGCTGATATTGAAATAGCTAACATATTATACTGTAACTAACTCTAAATAAATAACAGAAACAGAGCCACAAAATAGGATTATTGTCACTATTGTTGCTTGTCTAGTAGCTCCACTGCATCAAAAAGGATGTTCATGTTCCCATTGCACTTTCAGGGGAGAAGCGGTTACAAACCCCTGTGAGCGCTTTTAAGACCCATCTCGGAGGAGGTTCTGAAATGCACTCTGTCTGGGGTCGATGATAGCTGGGTCGATAGGCTGGGTACACCTTAAACGAAGACATTCACATTCAGAGTGTCTACCTGCATGTTTTTGGAATGTGATGGGAAACTAGAGTGCCCAGAGAAGACCCACATGAGCACAGGGAGAACATCCAAACTCGTGCTAACTAGTTTGCCACCATGCTACCCAGAGTAACAATGCTGATATTGAAATAGCTACCATATTATAACTGTAACTCTAAATAAATAACAGAAACAGAGCCACAAAATAGGATTATTGTCACTATTGTTGCTTGTCTAGTAGCTCCACTGCATCAAAACGGATGTTCATGTTTCCATTGCACTTTCAGGGGAGAAGCGGTTACAAACCCCTGTGAAAGCTTTTCAGACCCATCTCGGAGGAGGTTCTGAAATGCACTCTGTCTGGGGTCGATACGGACGTGCAATAACTGTTATTGAATAACACAATCATCATATATATATATATATACAGGTGTGTGTGTGTATGTATATATATATATATATATATATATATATATATATATATATATATATATATATATATATATATATATATATATAAATAAATAAATGAGTTTGTGGGTTCGCTACTCAATAGAATTGGAACAGCTGGGAGTTAAAATAATTAAATAAAACAATAAAAAAATAATCACAAGTCCCAGGAACTTCAATACAATATACTGCTTTACTGTTTTGGGCACAAAGTTAGATAAATATAAAAAAGACAGAGTACACAATTTCACTACTTAAGTAAATGATAGCCCTTGACAAATATTACTTCAATCCAAGTAAAACTATCTCAGACAAAAATATTAGGTAAAAATGACGTAACCAAAAGTACTTCAAATCATCTCAATCATCATTTTCATTAACACAAATGTAATTGACAGTTCAAAAGCAACATTTGAACATGTTTGAATTAAAACTAGAATGTGGGCTTAAAGCTAACTATACACTTGTTTAGCTAAGACCTTAAATTACCGTATTTTTCGGAATATAAGCCGCAACTTTTTTTCTCAAGATTTGAGCCCTGCGGCTCCAGTGCGGCTAATGTACAGGTTCTTTTGTTTTGTTTTTGCTAGCCACCAGAAGGCAGTCCAGCAGTAAGCCGTTGTGTGTTTTTATCTGTCAATTTGTGGAACAACTATTAAATAGAGCTGAAAAGATGGGAATCACGGGTTGTATTCAAAAAGAGTTTTGAAAAAGCATAACATTTGCGTATACCATTTTTCAGCATAAAGATATAATGTTATGACCTGCGGTTTAGAGTCTGGTGCTTGTTATCCCTGGCGAAAATTGTGGTTTTTTTTGTTTTGTTTTTTTTTTGTTTTGTTTTTTTTTTGCTCAATTTTTGCTGATTCGTCTTATACGTCGGTGTGCTTTGTAGTTCGAAAGATATGGCACTTTTAACTGTTGCCTCTCATTGCTCATTCAGTTGTTTTTCAAGGCTTTCGATCAGTACTTCTCAATTATGTTTTGCCAAGCACCCCCTGGGAAAGAGAACCCCCCCACCCCCACCCGACGAGCTGAAAATTTTTATTAAAATAAGAACATTCTTATTTTATTACAATTACACTTTAAATGACAAAAACAAGGCCTTTTCCCTGTGGGTCATCGGCGCACACCCCGGCATCTCCTTGCGCCCCCCCAGAGGCGCCCGCCCCACTATAGAAGCACTGCTTTCGGCAATCTTTGACAGAGGCAGGAGCAAGCACATCGGTGACAATAGCTTCTGCCTTTGCCCGACCATACACCATTCTGTTGCAAGATGCATGAATTGAGCCTCAAACACTGTATGTGCACACGCTGTGTGGGACACTCTAATGTGGAAAGTGGTATTTGACACAAAATATACCATGTACATTGATTCACCTTTTGTCTTCAGTCCTAATATCAACATTAGAATATAATCCACAGACAAGCTCCTCCGTGTGTTTACCTCCATAGAGATATCTTCTCGGGGTGTTAATTGCTGGCTGATGGCAGCGAGAGAAGCGTGGTCAACCTCACGGATGCAACCATTCAGAACTTCGATAGCGTCATCACATTCTCTCTGGCCAGGAGCCTTTTCTCTGTTGGAATCAAGATTAGTTTAGAATATTAACTGAGAACAGGATGTATTCAGTATATAACAATAGGCTGCCTTACTCTGAATGATTATTCCCACCTCTGCTTTTTAGTATCAATAAAGTATCACGGAGAGCATGGCTAAATTTGAAAAATGTAACACTTGAGTCAAAAGACTAAATCTGCCAGTTGTACAGCCAAGAGATAAAAAACAAAACAATGCCTTTTTCGTCTAAATATAGAAGGAGGCAGGAGGTCACTGCAGCAAAGAGAACTGTGGAGTAGGATTTTTGAAGCACAGGTCTTAGCAATGTCACTGCGCAGTTGAGTTTAATTTGGATCAGTATTGGCACAATTTATTTATTTAGCGCATTTGTGTTTGGACTACGAAATTGTGAAGTGTACAAAAAAATGCCTTATCTGAACTTGGATAGGGAAGAACATTTTCTCAGACATCAAAGCGGGCAAGATTTGAATTATTTGTGGGAAATTATACCTCATGTTGGTTATGAGTTTCTTGATGGAGTCAGATACAGTTCTTGAGTGGCCAGCAAGCACAGACCATTTGGGGGGATCTTTAGGGTTGACAGCCAAAGAGCGTGCTGTCTGAATCAGGCCAGTAGAACTTTCCAGCATAGTCTTTGCAGCTGCTACAATGGGCTCCATGGCAGCGTGACCCTAAGGTGAGACAATGTAAAGTCAACAATTATAACTCCGGTGCATAAGGGAATTTGGCATACAGCATAGTTGCCCATTCATTATCAGCTCAACATCCAAATTAGAGATTTATTTTCCAAAGAGCATAATGAATGCAAATACACCACATAATATGTTCCCTTAACATCATTATGTAGGGATTAAAAAAAAAACATGACGGAGTTATAATTAAAATACATATACATTAGAAGGCCTTCACTGGGAAACTGTGGTTATTAAAATTGTTTGCAATATATGCACATACAATTAGATCTTTCTGAATGACTGTACCTCGGGACTGATCTGAGCTGGAATGCTGGCGAATTCTGGGTTAGAGGCAAAGGCCGTTAAGTTGTCCACAGCTTCAATGAGGGGACCGGTTGCAGCCTTACACTTTTCTCTGTTCTCCTGATTGAAGGCACCATCTAAAGCCTACACAAGAAACAAATAAAAATACTTTGTGCATGACATGAGAATCACTTTTTAGAAGATTGTAGTCCTCTATTAGAGTGACATGACGACATAGTATAATTACCCAAATAAGAATTATCTTGTGTCGAATCTAAACAAACTGTGCGATATAGTTTGGCGGAAAGGAAATAATAGACCAAGAATGAACCATTGGTTACAGCAACTATGCAAATATATATCTTGGTTTGGTATGTACACAGTGTGATTCTTTAAATAACTCAACTCAAACTCAAATCAAACATGGAGTTCGAAAATTGTTATTGTCAGCTGAAGACTGACTGATGTAGGCAAAAACTTTATACCCAAAGCTCAGAGCCAGCAATTTTATAATGAGGATCACAATTGAACTTTTTAACAATATCAAATTCAACAGTAAAAATGTTCTTGTTGAACTTATGATGAAGAAAAATCAATCAAGAAATTAGATTCCAAACAAATCAGCACAATATAGTTTTAATCGTATCCAAGACAGGACTACAATAATATTGTATTTTATTGATCAACAAGTCAATTAAAAATCCTATATATTTCAACAACTGTATTTCTCCGAGTACAAGTCGACCTCGCTTATAAGTTGACCCCCACTTTTTTACTCCAATATGGGGAATTTATACAAAACCGCGATTAAAACTCTACCCCTGACTTTAGTGGTTACATGGATCATGGCTGTCCAATTAAAACACATGGTGTGTCTTATTAAAATGATGAAATTACGGTACTTTTAAAGGAACATACCGTTGCAGCAATGGGGGGAGACGGGAGCAAGACAAGACTGCGAGGCAATGTAAGCGTGCGCGTAGATGCAAAAGCTGAAACTAGTGTTGCACCAAAAAAAAAAAAAACGATTGAAGTTTCAATGCTTTATTTTTTGACACAGCTGAATATTCATTTGTAGAAAAGCCCTAAAAGTCATCATTACTATCTGATACACCAAATAGCTCCTCTCGTTTAATTCATGGACATCCTCTCCTTCCTGCTCGTCATTTGTTCAAACATCATCGTTACTCTTCCACGGGTCGACATCTTCGAACCCATCCAATTTGTTTGAAATTGAGGTCTTTGGAAAAGACTTGCTGATCATCTTACTTGGGATATTATCTCAAGCTTTCTTTAGCCAAGGGACGACTGCTGAGATCAGAGCGCGGAAGGTTGCCCTTCGATGTCCCCCACCCCCCCACCCGCCGACAGCCATACCGGCTTCAAGCACACCACCAATGGGCTGAACGAGAAGAGGCGAGCCACATTTTCCTTTTCATAATGCATCAAAGTCCGTCGTAAAATAAAAAAGAGCCACGCAGCCTCTTTGACAACAAAGAGGCATTTAGGCGCTGCTTGACGAACGTGCATTTTTGGTGATGTTCTGTGGAAAAACTCTAAATGAATGCATACAATATAAAATTAGAGGTATACATAATCCTTTTAAGACTTGTAAATGACATATGACTTATTTCACATTCAAATTGATATTATCGAAACACAGATATGGGGAAAAAATATTGGTCTCCTTTGAGTTATGTGGTTATAAGTCAACCCCCCTAATATGGGGCTGAAAATTAGGAAGAAAACTCAACTTGTACTCTGAGAAATCCGGTACCAGTCAATTAGTTTAACACAATGAAAGCTATACCACAAACCTTAATTGACTTTACTAGATTGGCAGTTGTGTTGGCCACTTCTTTGGCTGACTGGACAAATTGCCTCTTGGCAACAGGGTTGGGCGTTTTAGAGGAGGCCAGGCGGCAGGCATTGCATAGTGCAGACGTGTGTTTGGCAACAATAGTGGCTGCGGAGAGCACCTTTGCGAGGGGAGAGAGATTAAATCAATGAGGTCAAACTCAATTAAACCAAAACATGGCAAAACAGGAGACATAAAAGTGGTCATTGGTGTGACAGTGTAGCGGTCTGTACTTGTGACTGCGTGCAGCCTGGGTCCATCAAGTTCTGGCAGGCCATCTGGATTGACTGGTTAGCACGGGCAAACTGAGCAGGATCCACCAGACCCTTCTGACCTGCTGAACTGTTAGGATCTGATACTCCAACCAGATAGGCAGCCTAAAAATAAATGCAGATCAGGTTGGTTTCATTCTGTACTATTATATTGATGCAATGTGTATGTCTGGGCATCATTTGACTCCCTCTTTAAATTTATTGCACATGTATGAATTCATTCTTTTATATTTTACAAATGATTAACATGGTTATCAAAGAAATGTTGCAAACATCAAAGTGTGTTTTTCAGTTGTTCTGTATGCAGAACTTGGTAGAAGAAGTTTGCCGGTGCCACAATTCAACAGGCAATTTTTACCTGTGCTGCAGCTTCAGTCAAACCGCACAGGGCCTTGGAGCCAGAACTCACTGAGTCGCCAAACTCGGGAAGGTTGGAATTTTTGGCATTGTGAGAAATACCAGCCATAGATTCACCGAGGATCTTGCAACAAAAAGACAATTATTAAAGAACAGACGATAGCTGTAAAATCATTGTAAAAAAATACACAGCAACAGTGTTGTATGCCAAACCTTGGAGTTTTCCATGACACTGTCGATACAGTCAAAGTAGGAGAGCTCATTGATGGCTTCTGTCGGGTTCTCCAGCATCCCCCTCACTGACTAAGCACAAATAAAATATCCACACACCACTCAGACAAATTCTGATTATTAATAACAGTTGCATATGCAGTAATTAACCCACCTACGGTTCTATGTCAAACAGAAATTTCCAAACCCAGAAAAAAGACATATGCATTAAATTTTCAGCGACTATACTACATTAATGATCGATTCCTTGCAACGGGACAATGAATATGGTGTTTAGTAATCCTAATCAGAACAAAACCATTTCGAGAAGAGGAAGACGAAAAAAAATAAAATTATAATTGTTTTGCGGTGGTACCTCCAACTCTCGAAGGGCGTTGTCACATTCCTTCTGTCCTGGCGCCTGCTGAGTGCACATGGTTATAAGCTGGTTGATACTATCTGTAACTGCCCTGTGGAAAAAAGGTTGACATATAAGGGGGAAAAAAAGACGTATAAAACAAAAAGATGAAGACAAACAATACCGAGCAGCAGCTGCTAGCTGGTTCTTGAGGTTGGGGGAGTTGGGGTCAGTAGACAGTGCTTTGGCTGACAGCAATAGTTTGCTGGATGACATTGAAATAGTCTTCAGGTTCGACACCACCTGTGTCTTGTCCTCTTTTGACTTGAGAAAGCAAGGCAGAAGGTAATGATTTTCACACATTTTACATACAATTAATTTTGAATGAAATATTTAGCATTTTTGTTCATGTAATCCATCATCATCTTTATTGGGGGACTCAATGTCCATATAAAAAGACAGTTAATTTAAATATTTTAAATTGTACTAGGCCTTCCATAATGTGTGTTTGGCAACACTGACAGCAATTTTTAGAGTCATTCGGTCAGCAACTGAATCTGTAAATCCAGTGTCTCATGTCAGCAATAAAAAAAAAAAAAATAAAAAATACATGAGAACAGCAGGCTGGCACTGCTGGATTGCAGCTCTTTCAACCAAATCCTGAAGGTATCATTATTGTGTGAAGGCGAAAGCCTTCACACTTGTTATTCCTCTATTTTATTCCCCTTGTTTTTGACACGGTTCAACTCATTCTCAGTTCATCTGATTCCCACCGTTCCAATTTCATATTATTGCAATTAATCGTGCAACGACTGCTTCCATTTATCTCATTCCAAATATTTACAGATTTCTCACAATTCTTTGTTTTCCACGGCCAAAATCACTTTGACTTAACATTGGGTGATTTTATATTTCATATTTACAGCTTTCATATTTCATATTTTCAATATTTAGTTCATTCATCTCGCCTTAGGGACCATTCCCATCATTCCAGTAATTCATACATTCCAATATTTTCCCATAATTCCATATTTTTCACCCTTTAATATTTCACAATTCATTTTCAATGGGAGGATTCCACATTCAGCCCCAATGAGAGATTTAACATTTCACATTTTGAGCTTTCTCATTTCACATTCATAATATTTAACTCTTTACTTTCACCTCATGGATCATTCCCACCATTCCAATAATTCACAAATATTAATATTTTCCCATAATTCCATATTTTTTCACCTATAATAATTAATTCCTTCCCAATGGCATATTTAACATTTCACATTTGAAGCTTCCCCATTTCACATATACGTCATTTAATTCATTCCTTTCATATTTTCATCATTACTAATACTCACACATTCCAATAATTCATAACTATTTTCATTTTATTACCCATAATTACACCAATGTTTTCACCAAAACTTTGTAACCTTCTTTCTTCGCTATTACTCATCTGATGTACACCATTCCAACTTTAATTGATCCCCCTGACTGCCGCCATTCCATCGGTGTATCCATTTTCCTCTTCCCACAATTTAAAATGTTCCCACAATTCCACTTTTTTCAGTTTTTCCCTTGTGTCTTCTACATTATTTGGCCTATTCAAATCGTTCCAACCTTGTAATATTCAGAATACTTCACAGATCCAAGCCATTCAAACATTTCACGTCATTCCACCATTCAACGCCTCTTGCTTCAGCGTTGACTTTCTTCAGGAATTTCACATTTTCGAGTATAACTTTGATTTTTTTTTTTTTTCTCCAACAAAACCTTTTTTTATTGCAAGCACAGTACTGTTGTACACAAAGTTGTACAAAATGTAACTATTACTGCTACTCCTCCCATGTGCCAATTTACCAGACACGCGATATCAAAATGGCTAAAGATGTACTGGTGAAGCTCCTCATACTGACTTGTGACGTTCCCGCCATGTCAACACCGGCCTCCAGGAAGTTGCTGAAGTCCTGTCCGAACTTGCCAGTGGCTTTGGCCAGGTCCTGTGTGGTTGCTCGAGATGCCTGAACGACCTCATTTGCTGACTGGTTCAAATTGGCTGCCACTTCGTTAAGCTGAGCTTGAACTTCCTGGAAACTCCTTCCACTAGATGGAAACTACAAAGGGGAAGAGCAACGTCAGCTGTTAGTATACAATTAAACTTAAAAACAATAGTTTTTAAATGTTTTTACTGTATTTGTCAGCCCCAATTTGGTACCTGTTCACATATTAAATATCCCCTACGTACCAAAATCAATCATAACAAACAATGTGAGTGTTGAGACGAGATTGAGTCACATTTCAAACCATTGTAGAGATACAGTATGTACAAAGCTGGTGAACTTAACTAGGAGAGGTTTTATTGCCCAAATCATATCAAGATTACATCATTAAAAGATCAAACTTTCAGCTTTTAATTCCGGGTATTTAAACTAAATATACATTCAAACAGATTAAAGATCCTTACCAAAAAGTGGCTTATTGAAGTATATGAAAAGTATACCATTTTTATACAAAAAAAAAAGCAAGAAATATTCTTTAATTTTTTTTTTTTTTTAAATACTACATTTTATAAACTTCAAACAAGTATGCTTAAGTATATATTGCTGCATACATGTACTGAAATGTATGGATAAAAATCAAACTTTAGTACCTTAATATTAAGATTCAAACTTATATGAAAGCTTAAATTATAGCTGTTACTTATGGAGAAAAACGAAATGTATAACACTCAACGCTTTATGAAGTAAGCATAAAGGGTGATGGCCGGTACTGTCATTCAATCATCTCATCTCCCCTCTAGTTACGTGCCTCTTCAGATAGTTTATTTTAGTTGTTGTTAAGCAGCCCTGAAGTACAAACCAAAAAGGTGAAATAGACACTGATGGGAGGAGGCAATCAACCTGACCGTCAATCTGTTCCAATTAACAATGAGGTTGATTATTTCCCATGTGTTTCCCAAACACATGTAATGTGTTTTTACTTTTTTTGTTTGCTGTTAACTTATTTTTTGTTTAATTGTTTCATTTTTGTGATTTAAACTGCAGGGCAACTGTATAAAAGCATGTACCAGAGTACTCAACTGCAGACCCAGCTGGAAGATATGCGTGCAAATAAACGTAGTGTGTGTGTGCAGAAGAAGTGCGTACTATCTTTGTTCAGTCAAATGACGAGACACCTCAATGCAACTCTTGCAATAAGAATATATTATGCAACTAGCATCTACAATGAGATACCTTATGGAGCAGAGATCAAGCAGTTGATGTACTTGTGGTGTCTTTTAACCGGCTCCAACACAGAACATTATCATGAAACAATCAGATCAGGTAAAAGAATAAAGGCAATGATGGAGCAGCTAACAAATGTAAATTAATAATAATAATAATAATATAAAATAAATAAAAAAACAAGAACAAATAATTCACTGTTGATTGCACTCACAGAATCTGCCAGTAGAGCTTTGCTGGCTTCTCCAACAGTACGAATGGCATTGTCCACATCTCTCTGACCAGGGAGGCAGTTCACACATCTGTTCAAGGCCTGAGACACCGCTTTAGCCACCTACATACATAAGCAGATGCATGATTGACTGACAAACATAAAGAAATGGAAAAAATTCTGAAATAAAATTATCAGAAAAATTGCCTAATATTCTGCTGAACTCAGTATTTCTCTGACCTGGGCCAGTCTTTGCTGACTCTCCGCATCTCCTGGTTTGGTGATGGCCTTCTTCGTCTCCTCAATTAAGTTTCCTGACTTATCCATGACATCACTGGCACAGTCCAGCAGAGCAGTGCGTGCTGCAATGTCATCTGTAGTGGCAGCAACTCCTCTTGCTGCTGAGGCCAAGGATTTCAGCGCCTGGGCCACATCTCTAGCTGCCATACCTTGAAAAAGAAGATCCATTTTAAGATGACTGCAATGATAACACAGTAAGCCTGGTGGACTAAGATTAAATTTAACCAAGAAGTCATATATTTATTAGGGCTGAACGATTAATCAGCCAGCCAATTGTTTTAAGCGGTATTAGGCCTTTCAAAACAATAATAATAATTGGCCAGAGTTCTGGTGAATAAACATCCACATTTTCTTACTTTGTTGTAAAAAAGTAAACATTGTTCAATGTTTATAGGTGGGAAAAAAATGGAAGTGACAAAAAAATTATTCCTTGTGAATTATGTTCTTATCCATTTCCCCATAAATTGAGCCAATATTTATCATAGCATACACAGCTGAAGCATACATACTGTACATCAGCCTGAATTGTGAACCTCGCCTTAGTTAGTTTTTTAATTGTTTATCTGTCTCTGTATATTGACATGAACCTCAAATTTTGTTGATTGTGGAAGGATCAAGACTGAAAAAGAATGCATATGTTCGACGATAGGAACACACCTGTATAGTTCTCATTGCCTTGGGTAGCTTCACTTAGCAATTGGGCTATGGCTGAGCTTACCGCTTTTGTGCTCGTACCAAGGTCCTGGGAGCATTTCTCAAGCTGTAACCATGAGAGGCATGAAGAGAGGACAAAACTGTTATAAATGTGTCTTTCGTTGATGTGCTTTGCTCATGTAAAAATTATGGGCATGGATGTACATGTGTGTAGTGCATGTGTCTTGATCCATCCAAGTGTGTGTGTACGTGTGTGTCACTTACATTTTCGCCTGGTAGGGGTTTGAGTTTGCCTTCATCAGCGGAAGCTTTGGCATCCTGAATATCTTTCTCAAGACGTCTTACAACTGACAGAGCATTGTCTATCTCCAGTGGGCCACACGCCTCTTGGGCCTGCACATGGACACACACGCAAGAATGAATCTACATTACCTTAGAATGGGGGGAGGGGGGGCACAGTGTCATTTAATGGTGAACTTAAGAGAATGCAACAATTTTGAAGCATGCACACCTTGGTGTCTCAGAGACCACACTTTACAAGCCACCACTGTAGGGCTGAACAATTAATTGCATTTGCAATAAAATAGCAATGTGATGAAATGCAATTTCCAAATCGCAAAAATGGATGTACAGCAGAGGGAGTGGAGGGCAAAAACAGTTGGGGGAAAGCGGATAAAGATGTCAACATCGTAAAAAAAATCCTGTGCGTAGTTCTGAGTGAGTTTTCTCTCATGAGAACTTGGGAAATATTTCCATGTATGGTGTTTTTTGCTTGATGAGGTTATTAAAAAACACACAAAAAAAGAATACCTTAACCATGCTGCCGATGTGCAAGTGTGGCTAATATGAGTGTTGCACCTGTTGTGTGACCTACCACGGCAGTCTGATGTGTGCCGCACATAAAAGTGTTGACTGATTGACATGACTGATGTTTGCACACATTGCTAATCATTACTCGTCACTTAATCAATGAGATGCCACCGTCATTTGTAATTCATGCTATTGCCTCAGCCCAGTCCACCACTTACCTTTGTAGAGCGTGTCATCTTAGTATATTAGCACCATAAAGTTGTAAGTGGTTTCTTTTTGTTGGTATGGAGCAAGCACAAAAAAAAAGTAACACAGTGACCGAGTGGAGAGAGAAGGAAAGGAGGGGCAGAAATAGACCAGAAGTGATCCTGAAGCCTCCATGTAGACTTCAGTGGCTATAGACTAGATTTGATAGATGTGAACATTTCAGATTCACATAATTCATGTGAGCTTGTGAGAGAGCGAGGATAGTCGTGGTGTCGTTGGTGATCTAATAGATCAACTAGACTTAATAGATCAACAACCACAGCTGCCTTCCTACAAAAAAGATTCTATTTAGTGGGAAGGCGGCAGAAATATTTATTACAGCTTCAACGTGATTGGGACCCACCATAGGGAGAACTTTTAATTTACACAACCCACCAGATCCGTGACGGTCAAACTTCATTTGTTATCAGAGGAGTGAAACGTTGCATTCAGATTTGCGAGCGTGTGGCTTTCATGCGTCACACAAGTTTGCAAAATGCATCAAGACTGCTTTCAATGAGGACCAGGCAGTTGAATTTCCTCCATTGTTTGTTTTTGTGCGTCCTGGCTTGATTTTCCAGAAAGGGTTGTGCGGTGAAGTCATGGTACAACACTCCTTTTACATCTTTTATTCATTTTAAAAATTTTAATATCTATTTAGTGACATTTTAGATCGATATAAATCGTAGTAAATCAGAATCACGATCCTAATGTGAATTGATTTTTGGCACACCCCTACTATTTGCAGGTACTCCACCGAAAATGTGCAAAATGAACTGTACGGTAAAGTGGAGCATTTGCAGATATAAGCCTGGGTGCAGAGCTAACTCTGCATCTTGCCTTTCTTGGATAAGCTAAAATAACATAGCAGAGGACATTCTTGGTACCTTTTGTGAGGCGGTACGTAGCTCAGCCAAGGCACTTGCGAGGTTCTTTGCACACTGGCTGAGCTGCATAGCAGATGCCTGGTCACCGATAGTGGGGACTGTGGCTTTGGAGGCTGTGACCATCTTTGCACCGGGCTGAAACAGAAATAATGGTCAATTCTGTTTAAACAAATTTGTTTTCAGAATGAATTTGTTTTATGTCCCATTACTACCTCCTGTGGGAAGCCTGTCCCTTCCCAATCTTTCTTGTGTTCTGGTTGCGTTGATGGGGTGTAAATCAATATGTCTCAGATTGATCCCAGCGTTCTCTGCTTAGCTTCTGAATGCCTTTAAATGTGGTCTTTGCTTGTGTGAAGCACATTAATTCATTCACTGCCAGATCTTTTACACAAATTTTTACATTTATGATTTTTGATACCCACATGATAATGTGTTCAATGGCATACAGTTGTGGGCAAGGTCTACCTTTTACCCACAGTTAAATGGTATACACTTCAGCTTCCCTATAATTCTGAAGAGATTAAGAACGTGTTTTGTGTGTGTTTTTTTTTGTGTGTGTTGTGTATTACCTGTAGGAAGTTCTGGCTTGCACTGATGAGGGCCAACTGAGCACTGGGGCTGTCAGGCTGAGACTGGCTCCCCCTGACTCCTTGAACCAACTGAGGGATCTGCTCAGCAACCACCTGTGGAACATTACCACAAAAACAAGACCTCAGAAAAATGATCGAAGGGGCTAAGCCAATAGTGGCTGCTCTCTGGCCACCCCAATGTCTAGAGGGAGAAAGTGTAAAAAATGCAATTCTGTGGTGCAGATATTTACGGAGGTTGGCATCAACAGTGCCCATGGCCGGTACGTGACTGTGGGGCCACCTGCAAATTAGTGTAGGTGATCCAACCAGGCCACGAGGGTTGGGCACAGAAAATTGGTCAATAGAGTAGCAGCCTTGTCCCTTCACAGGAGTCGGTGATCTTACTCATTGCCAGCCGTGCTAGTTTGCCCAGCGTTAAAAGTTGGTGCGGACCCGGATCCAAATTCCGAAACGGAAATGTAAGTCTAATTCCAAAATTGAGCCAAAAAGTACAAATGAAACTATAGTAGTGAGTCAACACACAAATATGAAGCTAATATTTAGCAATCCCATACACAGTTGCAGTCTACGTGTACGTATGTACACATATTATGGTTATATACAATGGTGATGTTAGATACATATTCTTGATAGATACATTTGCTTGCTCTTCAAATGCAGCTTTGCTAGTCATGTACCTGTATTTTGTTTTTCTAAACTGATTCATTGTAATACTACACTGATCCCTCGTTTTTCACCCTCCCCAATAAGTGAAAAAACGCAAAGTAGTAAACAAGCAAATATGTGCACTGCAGTAGTTCGACGTCCGAGGAGTGCCCGTGGCAGGTGCATGTTAACTCATTTGTCTGGCATGCGGGAAACCTTCACAGCACATCTCACTGCAATATAGCAGTTTTTTTTTTTTTTTTTTAATCCGGAATGCACAATAGGCAAGCCGCGAACCAGCAACAATCACTGTATTCCATGTTCTTGGTTTTCAAAAACAAAGCTGATAAAATTCACACACTGGTTAAAAATAGCCATCAGCCCATTTGCGAAACAAAGTTCACAAAAAGACTATTAAATGAAGGTCAGGAAAACTTTTTTTTTTTTATAAAGATGTGTTCCTATTATGGGTGTATCAGGCAAAGATCTTTATGTATGTATTTTATGTCATGAAACTCGGGTTGTGGATGATATGACAATGGCTTCTACACCACGTAACCTTTGGAGAGTAGTGAGGTTACAGGCATACTGTATGTGTACATCTTAAGGCCACCCTGAGCAGGTTATTTAACCCACACTGAAGTTTTGGCTTCTCCTCGCTTATCTAGTATTAAATGTCCTAAATGAAAGCAGATGTTGAAATAAAAAAAAATAAAAAATAAAAAAGTGGTATTGCATATTGCCTGAAAATACTGCAATGTATTTACCTTACAGCTTTGGACCAGCTGCTGCTGGGCAGCCTGGTTCCTGTTGGTTGATGCAGCATGCTGGGCTGCAGCGATTGTCTGAGTAGCTGCTGCAGCTGCTTGTCTTGCTGCATTCTAACAGGAAATAAACAACGATTTTGTAACTTAAGTTCAAGTTTTACTACAATTCAGAAGAGCAAAATTACACTACAGACATTTACATTTTATAATGGGAACTTCATTCGCCAACAAACATAGCTGATACTGTAGAGGTTGGCCTTACTCAAACTGTTTCTGCAAAGTCGAAAGCACAAAATTGCCTATTGCCTTCTAGTTAAAGGTTGAATACTTCATGGCGTTCTCACAGCATTTTATAGTTTTGAACAATAATTGAAAAAGTCATAGACTAGTAATAAACTGAGACCTCTGAATCTGGAAACGCAGGGTAAAGTAACAGTATATATATTTATTGTTTTAAATATATTTTTTACATATGTATTTTTTTAAACTTACACCCATTTGTTAGGTTTGTTTTGCCTTTTTTATGTTACCTTTATTTTACCAATTACTTTCCATCAGATAATTCTGGGTAAGTTGACAAGAAAACCAGAACACTTTCTTTCAGTTTAATTTACCTCAAGCTTGTTGACCAGACGTTTCTTGATTGCATTCTGTGCTGCAGCATTTGTTGCCATGCGAAGACCTTCTGCTGCCTCTCGCAACCTCTGCTGCTGCTCCTCACTATCAGGGTTTGCTGCGGCACCCTGGATGAAAAAATACAATAATGTAATTTTAAATTATGCCCCTGTACATTTTAGTTATGATTAAAAATGTTTAAGCTTTTGCATTTGCTGTTTTTTCTTAATTAATTAGATCACATAACATTTTGACACACAAACTTAGAAGCTCTGTCCGCTGTCGTCATGGTAGCGAATTCCAAATTCAGAAACTATCAGGGGCAATAAAGTTATAGTTGACAGGGGCGGAATATACCGTTGCTGACTTACATGAGTATGGATGGCCAATCAAAATGGAACAATATCAGAAATATAAAAAAATTAGGACGCATAAAGTACACTATAAAAATACATGCAGACCTTGGCCGCCTCCACCATCTTGGCAGTGGCATCAGCCAGAAGCTTAGCAGCTGACAGGAGCTTTCGGGAATTTTCTAGATCTGATTCTCCTTCGGCATCCATCTTTATGGCATTTACCAGATCAGATGTGGCCTGGGCAAGGATACGAGCCTGGCGAACCATCTCACCTGTCAAAGAAAACATCAAGGTACTGTCAAATGTTGAGGCGATTGGAAAAAAGTCAGACCAAACAAAGCGAAGTACAGTATGCGATGAAAGTCCATCCATCAATTTTCTAGAGCCGTTTATCCTCACAAGGGTCGCGTAAAATATTTAATTTAAAAAGTGTACCATAGATCAGTGGTCCCCAACCACTGGTCCGCGGCCCGGTATCCGTCCATGGATACGATGGTACAGATACATATGGTACGGGGCCGCATGGGCCATACCCGAAAAAATGATGATGTTTTGAAACTGATTTATTTTAGCATTTCATTAATTTGTGCTTTGTTTGGCTTGATCTTTGTTTTTGGTGCCGCCTCTTTAGTGAGAAATTAATTTTGTAGTGAGAAGGATGGTGCGGCTATAATTGAGAGTCAGTCGGTG
This sequence comes from Hippichthys cyanospilos, assembly GCF_059441005.1. Lineage (NCBI taxonomy): Eukaryota > Metazoa > Chordata > Actinopteri > Syngnathiformes > Syngnathidae > Hippichthys > Hippichthys cyanospilos. Next base: position 2,753,997 of record NC_142383.1, read on the forward strand.
ACACACACATTGTTTTGTCTATTTGTGAAATCTGGCCCACGACTGTAAATTGTACTTTCTTAGTAACAATGTAGTCATTTATGATAATATGCCCAAAATTAATTTGTTAGTTAATCCATCAACTTGTGACTGTGTAAAACATGTTAGCTAATTCTTATCTTCAGCATGTTATATAGTGCTGCCTTGTTTAGTATTATTGTTTGTGCCAGTTATTTCTCTTTGTTATATGTTAGCATATGCAAAGGTTTTGCATTGATTAGACCTCATTTGCATGTATGTGCTGTTTTGTATTGAAATGAATAGCATTTGTAATTCAGTTATATGATTGATTTTATTAATGTAATTTGCATACATTTTGTACAAAATGTCCATGGTGATAAAAAGGTTGGGGACCAATGTCATAGATGAGACATCCTAATGAATCAAATTATGCCAAATTATACCTGGTTCTTCTTGATAACAGAACAAAACAGTAATTGCATTTCTAGTCTTTTAGACAGATCCAGTTGATATGACAAGTAAGAGTGCAAAACAAAACACAAAACCCACCAGCATTTCCCATTGAACTGAAGATGTTCTCTGTGACATCCAAAATGCGATCAGTGGCTTCTCCATGGCGCCCAATGGGATGTCCTCCACTGGCATATTGTTTAATATGTTGAAGTAGCTCGTTTAATGCCTGAGTCACACCTGTTGCAGCCACGCCCACCTGCTTCAGGAGGCCCTCATCATTTGTGGCCCCCTGAGAGGCATCCACACAACCTTCGACTGACTTGGCCACCAGCTTGCCAGCCTCTATCAGCTGTTCCTGGCACACCGGTGAGCTGATGGTTGGAGCCACCACCTACAATGAGGGATGGAAGTATATGAAATGCATGATAGAAGAAACAAAAAAACTTGACTACCCCTACATACAAGAAAAGCTATCATCAAACTATCCTATATGATGGGGAAGATTTTAGCTGTTTAACTTCTCTGGCTGTAAGCGGCAATTTGAGTACCGTATTTTCCGCACTACAGGATTATAAGGCGCACCCTCAATTAATGACAAATTTTAAAACGTTTTCCATATATAAAGCGCACCAGATTATAAGGCGCACCCTCAATTAATGACATATTTTAAAACTTTCAATCACAATATCGTAATACTCAAAGTAATAATAACTCAAAAACTCTCAATAGTATAACGCAATGTCAATATGAGCAACCTTGTTCAACTGTAAACACACAAAAGAAACAGGTAAAGCTTACTTTATCAGTTCATTCCCCATCTACAAATCCCAATCTCAATATTGATCCACATATAAGGCGCACCTGATTATAAGGCGCACTATTAACTTTTTTTTAAAAATTAGGATTTTAGGTCCGCCTTATAGTGCGGAAAATACGGTACCTGTACTTAAGACTAGTAGTAAAAGTAGTAGTAACAATGGTTGCGATTTAACCCCAACTCTGGCTTTTAGACGTTTTTGGTGTGTGATATCAAATGAAAATCATACAAGAAATAAAAACCAGAGGCTAAAATCTTACATAGGTTTACATCGGTCAAAACATGTCGACTTTCAATATGCATAAGTTAAATTTAGTCCATTAAAAATAGGAAATATTGTAAATTTTTGACATATTGAAAACCTGTTGTTGAATCATGCATTTCCACCGATTTTTGCATGAATGGTTTCAACGGCAACTTGTGAACAGGGTGCAATAAAAATTTTGTGTTGAGACCCCAAAACCACTGGGGTGTGCCAGCAGATAACTTATGACATTTTCAAGCATAACAATGACTTAATTGAGTAGCTTAGCCTGACTACCATCATGCAAAGTTCTTGATATTCATTGTGGGACTTGTAGTCATTGAGTGGCTTAGCGTGACTCCCATTATGCAAAATACTTGCTATGCACTGGTGGACTTGTAGTTGACAAAAGGCTTTGATCCAAGAAGTAAATGTTGCAGGAAAGCTGTTATTTTGCTGCCTCGAAGCGTTTTTATTCTATGCAACGCATAACATTATATCTGCATATTCTGCAAAATCTGCGGCATTGATTAGCTGTGTTTTTTCCCTCACAAAAAGAATTTTTTTCAAAGCAAAACATTTCTTTTCTTTTTTTTTTTTTAAATCAAATTTAGAGCGTGAATAGAGTGAGGTAGAAAATACATCCTTGCTGTGTAAATAGATGTCAGCCAGTGATGCTACCAATGTCTGTGGACATAATTGTACCATAAAAGATACAAAGATCCAGCAGTTGCTGTCCTACTCCTACTTATCTATTGTTGTCTTCACTTACTCTTGTGCAAGCAACAAGCTGAGATGTTGACAAAGCACACTGGGTGGCTGCTGCAATAACTCTGTTCTGTTGGGTTGAGTCCTCTGTCTTCTGGGCCACATTTTTAGCCTTGAGCACAAGGGCTGCTGCAGCATTAGCGACAGCTTTAGCCAGTTGCATCAACATATCCTGCAAAGAGTAAACAGGCATTATTTAGCAGTGTGAGAGAAAAAGTTTATGATTTTTTTGAGATTCAAATATTGTCATTTGATCTGGAAATTAAGACAGAGTGATTATTTTTCAAATATGCATATGATATACTGTTTAATTCTAAATTATCTAACTTCTCAAAACATTCAACAATGATGATTGGTGAAATTGAAAGGTTTCATAAATAAATGTACAGGAGCAGACGGATTAGCATGTCTTCCACACAGTTCAGAGGTTGTGGGTTCACTTACGACTTCGGCCTTCCTGTGTGGGTTTTCGAATTTGTCCTTACGAGTGTGTGTGTGTGTGTGTGTGTGTGTGTGTGTGTGTGTGTGTGTTTGTATGTACATGTCAGAACCATTTTGACTTTTCTACCAACATAGTGAAAACATTTTGGAGAAGTGAGGACATTTAGGCCTCACTTATTAAGACCTCTTTTTGAGGGACAAGACCGGCTTTTAGAGTATAGGTTTGAATTGGGTTAGGGTTGAGGTTAGGGTAAGGGTTAGGGAATCATTTCTTAAGGTTAAGGTTAGGGTTAGGAGTATTGTCCTCACAAGTACAGTCATACAAATATGTGTGTGTGTGTGTGTGTGTGTGTGTGTGTATGTGTGTGAGAGAGAGAGAGTGAGTGAATGCTTGTTTGTTTGTCGGGTTAAATTTCTTGTTTTCACTTGGTTTTCTTTGCGGTCATTTATTACTAAAGAAAACTGCTGCTTTAGAAATGTAGGTTAAGAGGGTCAGTATGTTCAGAATGGACATCATCACAGAGGCTGCTTATAGTTAGCGATATGATTCACCAAAAAACATTTTTTTTCATTAAAATTTTGAAATATTTGTATGCGTGCCAGATATAATACAAGAAATATAATAAAAATACAGTGCATGACGTCCATAATGTTAGTCTAACCATAAAGAGTGGTGCTGGTAACACAAGGTTACACAGCCACCTTAAAAACAAAAATCAATTTCAAAATCAGTTTCGATTGACAAGTTGTCATAATAATTACTGTACAATGATTACTAAATGAATTAATAGATTGCTTTGATTAGCATTTCATCTTTAAATGTCTTCAGCAGACATTTGTTACCATCATTTGACAATAAGAGGGCACTCTCCATCTGGCAGCCCTGAAAGATCCTTTACCTCGGAACTGTTAAATATAGAGATGAAAAAGACAGAAAACAGTGTACATAACACAACCACAGGCAAGGTTATTTTCACATGTATTGTACATTTGAAATCAGTGTGAGGGAATTTGGACGATACGGTATGTATTTTTACACCAGAATTTCCAGTCTAGTGTAATTTCCCAAACAGTCTTTTGAGTATTGCGGATAACATAATTTAAAAAATACAATAATTACAACTCAGAGTTTGAGAATGCACCATTTATACCTGGAACTGTGGATCAGTGTCCGTCTCTCCTATGTGTGACAGTAGTTCTCCACTGGCCTGGCCCACATTTCCTGCAGCTTGTAGTAGATTCTGACGAGGCTAAAACCAAATCAGTTTGACAATATTACTGACAAATTCTTAGAAAGAAAAAAAAAATCATTGATAGATACCCAATATGGTGCAACAGTTTTAGATCACCCTCAGATTTGTTCATTGACGTTTTACAGCAATCACTTTAACATAGTAAGATTTCAATAATAGGGCAGATGCAGTAAGAAAGATGGGAGTGGCAGTCTTTTATCCAAAACTATGCAGGTTTTGGAACCAGAGGATCAAGTCCTGCATAAGAAAAGCTACAATTATTGGACAGACACTAGTCTGCTTCACAAATATAATCAAAATGATCTTCAGAAAGACACGTAACGCTGATAAACTCCATTTGGTATTAGACCAGACAACCAATTCATCTTCTTTATCAAAGATGGAGAAGGTCAAAGGCACAGCAAAAAGTGGTAATTGGTTACTTGGCAAAAAAAAAAAAAAAAAAAAGGAAAGCTGATGAATCTGGCCAATTTGTAAGAGTAGCTCTGGTTTCTTTGTCTCTCTCTCTCTCTTTCGCTCTCCATTAGCTCGTAGCGGACGCGCATTATAGCCAGCTTGTTTTCGAAAACTTCCCAGACAGCTGACTGTTCGTTTGGTTGGGATGGAAAGTTATATTGGTTCGCCTTCTTGACCGACACTTTAGCTCAAGATAGCTTACATCCTACCTCAGGGAATATCACATAAAACGCTCCTTGAAAGGAGCATAAACATGTTAGCCACGTTACCTGTTGTAGTTAGCTGCAATAGCAAACTTAGGGTGGTACTAAGCTGACAAAGCAGGAAATGGACAGTGATTGGGTGCTGCAGTCGAAGTGATTCACGTATTATACACAGTGAAAGAAGGTTCCAGCTGCATGCTGCAGTTGTGATAAATTGGCCCATGCCTACTGATTAATAATATTCCCTCTAATTTTTAATGCGTCTGAGCATTCACGCACAATTACCAAGTGTATTCCTTGAGTATACCGTGAGCAACATCAGATATACAAACAGTGACAATACCAGAAGCATACCTAATCAAAACATGACATCATAATAAATTACACAATGTTGGCATGTTACCAAAAAAGACATTAGAAAAAAATCTAAGCATCTACCATAATTCCCCAAATATAAGACGCACCTGTGTATAAGACGCAACCTTAAATTTGGGGTCAAATTCTGGTATTTTCTATGTTTCCATGTATAAGACGCACAAACACTTTGGCAACAATGTAAAAACTACAGTTTACAACAGTGTAAAAACTACAGTATATAAAATAAAATGAATCTCATCTTTTGTAAACTCTTTTCATATCCATAAGTTAAATATTTGTTACGCATTAAGTGTTTCAGATTTCCCACATTCTGAGTGGTCAGTGAACGCTCGCCAGCGTTGAATACGCTCAAAGCAGTTTTTTTTTTTGTTAACCTCGCAAAAGGGTTCCGGTTCACTTTACTGTAAATAACCCAAAGTTGTACAGCATCCATGTTTCACCAAGAGTATGATTGTGCGTGTAAGCCAAAAGACCGCAATTAATAAACAAGTCCAATGAAATACCTTCCTGTGTGCTCTAACCAGTGCACACAGGGTTCATACCTTGCCAAACTTAATTGAACCAGCTGGACACCAGAACTTTCACATGATCCTCTCCGTTTTAGTCATATTGAACAAGGATGTATTCTGTCATTGGTTCAGTCTGCTTCTTTTATTGAAAATAATGCCATAACAACCTCAGCTAACACTACTGTTCGCTGCAACATCATTTTGGGGAAAATAAGTGCATGTTATACCTGGGGAGTCTTGGTATATTGAAACAGATTGGATATTAGATTGTATATATTGCATCACTAATGTATTTAAGTTACTTTCATTCGAAAAAAAAAAAACATGTATTAATCTGAACTGAGGCATACCTCTGTGTTTGCAGGCTGGGCAGTCTTTAGCATGTCAGAGACAGCACAGGCCAGGTTTTTGGCAGCACCCAGCAGCTGTTGTCCATTTGCTCCTTCATCTTCCATCAACGCCGCCAACAGTTTGACACCCTTTGACATTTCAGTGAGGTTGGAAGAGATGGTGGTAACAGCACAGCCCACTGCTGTGTAGTCCGTCTCTGCAGGGTCTCCTGTGGACAGGTACAGTATATGGATCAATCTATATTATCTATATTAAATCTGGATACTTTAAATAGGTGACGTGTCTCCTCTGTTTGAAGCAATGTTTTGAGTTCATCTTGAGAAGTAAGATCACTCAGACTTTCCGAGTTCAAAAGGCACCCATTAGACGCTGACAGCCACTATGTTTGAAAAACTGGGTTGCACATCAATGCAAAGAATTTGAGACCAACAGTTGTTTTAATTCAAATTGGTAGATTTGTAAAAGTGAAACGGTATCTATTTAAGAACAAATGTCTGTGTAAAAGTAGCTGAACCCCAACCACTAAAACACTAGGCCCATAACATCTCCATGTGCAGGAAACAGTTGTTGGTTTTTACCCGCAGTGAGGTTAACCATAGAGGCAGTTCCTGCTGTGATCGCATCCACCTGAGAATGGATCTCATGTTTAGACTCGTCCATCTTGTTTTTGCGCCAGGCTTGGGATGCCTTCAATATAAGAAAAACAAACACATTGAAGTACTGTGTAAACCCATTATTATCGGATACTTTATTGGGAAGTTAGAGTGAAGGAGATACAAAACTTACAGCATCTGTTCCCAAGGGAGGAAGAGTATCAAAGTCATCCAAAGAGGCCTGAGCAGCCTGGACAGCGTGCATGCTGGAGTTGATGGTACCAGTAAGGGCTTGCTGAGCTGAAGTCTGCAAGCATATAAAATTCCTCAGATTATGGTCTACAGTCCACGTTTTCCCAATAATATATCTTTTTCATGTGCACACTCTCTTCCTGGGATGTCAGAACTACTATTTGGGGGCTCTTTTCAGCCCGTGGCAATACTGAAAAATAACATTTGAAATTGGGGAGTCAGTGGGAAAGGTGGTTGGCATGAGGGCTTTTTTTCCCCCACAATCCTAAATTTTTCTTTCAGCTTTGCATCAAACAACAAACCCAGATGAACCATGATGAGCCATTACTGTGCATTCAATGAAATGGCAATTATTTCTACAAGGATTCAGAAGGTTCAACAAGCATGTTACTGTATTAAATACAGTGACATCCATCACAAATCGCAGAATTTGTTTGCCTGTACCCTCACCTTACCCCCTAAAAACCATGTCTTTCAAACCTGGTAAACTAGACTTGCTCCAGCACAAAACAAAATATGTGTCTGTTTTTACACCTAGCGCAAAGGTGTTATAATTTAAAAGCTGCAAGGTCCTTAAAGTTTAGAATTTTAGACTGAGGGTATTATTACGATGATCATATCACCCCACAGAGCCGATGATATCAGTATTTTTTGTAGTGTATATAATGCTTCAATATTACTCGTATGAATTTCCCCAGGCATCTGCACAATAGTTTAAGTGTATAATCAGAAAACATATATCATATTCAAAGCTTTGCTATCAATAGTTAGATTCATTTATTAAAGCCACAATCTTTGCATTTGTGATTTTGATCTTGTGTTTGCGATTTTGATCTTAGTAATGTGTGGTTTCCAAGAACTATTATCAAGAGTTCCACCCAGAGCGTGAGAGTATGAACTTTTTCATTTTCTAAATATAAGATGCATGTTTATGTGATTATCACGTTTCCCAAATACCATCATTTGGGTTTTTAGTGGATTTATTTTTTATTTCTTGCAAATCAATTTTGTAACCTACACATCTCATTCATAATCTTGATCATAAGTTTTTCACAATTTGTACCTGAGTACATGTTTGTAGTATCAGTATTATTTTTGAAGAAAACTTTAGCCTACTTTTGCTTTATATAAAGGAAGTTTGTCTTTTGTGCCTGTTGAAAAATAAAGATTACTAACAGAGCCATAAGAAAAGAATGCTTTATTTATTCGAGTTGATCATATAGCGATAAATTTGTTACGTTTTCAGTAGGTTCAATTAATTCACTAGAGTGTGAGGTCTGAATTTTTTTTTTTTTTTAATGAACAATCAGTTTGCCACTTGGCTTGTAGATTTTTTTTTCCATTTGGCCCCCTGGCCATGTGACTTTGACACCCCTAGTGCACGCAGTTCCCTAATAATTAACTGATTAAAACACATTCAATGTTGTGCTACAATTTTAAACAAAGTGTGTGATAGTCATTTCTTTTCTGGTTCGTTGAGGACCCGTGTTTTTTGTTTTGTTTTGTTTTGTTTAAGAAAAACAACCTTAACATGTCATAGAGCTATGGTGGGGCAATGCTACATCATTTATGCCTTAAGAGGACTGGATAAAGTGAGGCATTCACCTAAAACGAAGTCAACTGAAGTTGAAACAAAAGTAGAGTTCTTATTCGGGTTAACACTGGAATCACTAAATAAGACTGCACCTCAGCATGCATTAGTTATAGTCATATGTATTATTTAACACTTTATAGTAATATTTGTTTTACCAGTGGGGGCATGTGTCCTCTGTGCATCTGTCCACTGGTGATGTGCTGCTTGGCCTGAGGCATGGAGCCCATCTGGAAACTCTCCGGACCACCGGCTCCTGAGCGCATGATAGCTGGCAGAGCCACTGAGCCTGTCTCTACCTTACCCACTTTGTTGAACTGCTGCTGCAACACTGTTGACCTTAAGTGATATAACAAACAATTTGAAATGTAATACTTCGTATGATGTGATAAGGACTCATATAAGTCAGGTAGTCAGGCTTCTATTTTATGGTAGCTTCAGGGCCTTCACAATATGCTGGATGGATGAAAGAACTTCATGTTCAAAAGAAAGAGATCACAAAAAAAGTAAAAAGTAAATTTGACAAAAATGTAGGAACACACACATACTTTTTAGGGGACACAGAGTCCTCCAGCATCGTCGACTCTTCATCTCCCTCCAGTCCAAAGTGATCTTTACTTTTTTTCTGTCAATATACATCAACAACAATTTACAGTAAATGGATCATGTGGGCAGTATTGTCCACATTTAAAAACACAGAAATCGTACATGAGAAAAAAAACTAACTTGACAATACAAAAAGGTGTTTATTTGATACGAGTAAATATTATCCTAAGATGTTTTCCTTTTATATCTTTTCAAAAATCAACTTATGTGGTGCATATCAATAATGTAAGTTCACTACTGGCAAAAAGTAAGTGACAGTCAGCTCAGGAGTGAAATTGTAGGATCAACCTGTACTGGACTCATCGATTTATAAACGATCGATAATCGATTTAGAACTTCCAAACATTTTACGTTCAACTCTGTCTCATAGTTAAACGGACCTAAGTCTGAATTCAGCTGGCTCCGGCCTTCCTGTGTGGAGATTGCATGTTCTCCCCGAGCCTGCCCCGGTCACGCTGGCTTCCTCCCACACTCCAAAAATATGCATGGCAGGTGAATCGGATATACTAAATTGTCCTTAGATGTGACTGGGTGCGTGAACGGTTGTTGGTCTCTGTGTGCCCTGCAATTGGCTGGCAACCAGTTCAGGGTGTCCCCCGACTACTGCCCAAAGCCAGCTGGGATAGGTCCGAGCAAGCGTGCGACCCTTGGGAGGATAAGCGGCTCTAGAAAATGATGGATGAATGGATGGCTATAACTTCTTGTTGCAAGTGGAGCAAAAATCATTGATTTTCTATTTCTGTTTCTCTGCCTGCCTGCCTCAGCCCCTGTGGTGATCATTGATAGGCAGGTTTCATGCTCATTTAAAAAACAAATGCTTCACAAAATAGGTAAGAAATCACTTCCACCCACTAGCAGTCAAAACACCTCACCTTACCTTATGCCAAAAAAAAAAAAAAAATACATGGCAGATAAGGAATGCATGAAAACACAAAGTGGAGTGATATGAAAAATCTTCAATCTATTACCTTCTTAAGGATGATGTCAATGTAACCGGCGATAAGCTGGGCTATTTGCTCTCCCTCAGTGGTCTGCACTGAGTAGTACCCATCCTGATAGTCCCCAAAATCCTGAAAGTAGAGGAAATAGTGTCATTCGTTTCTAGGTTATGGCAGTTTGTTCTCATATAATATTGTTTAGTCATCTGAATTGCAGTACATTTGGATAGCATCACCACAACAAGGTATTTTATATATAGAATAATGAAAATCAACAAAAGCCTACCTCAGCGACAATTATTGTGACAGTGACAATGAAAAACCAAGACTTATTGTGAGGTAACCCTTGCGCTTCGACCAGCTGAGTTGAGCTTTTGTGCATTCCATTAGTGCTGTGTAGTGTAGTGCTGATGAAAAATAGGATTGTTTTATTTACCTGTATTATTTTTTCATTTTAAGATTCCTAACATACTTAAGTTGCATTAAAAGGCCTTTCTAGAGTTTAAAAAAAAAGATACATATTGTGTCATACTATTGCATGGAATTGCAGTACTCATTACGACCCTTGTTTCTTGTCTGAAATAAGCTGCTGCGATTGGCTGACCCTTGTGAGGATAAATAGCTAGAAAATACTGTAGATGGATGAAATAAGTCTTTTTGAGGGTTTGGTCTTGTCTCATGCAATTCACCTAGCAGGTACTTGGTACATGGGGGTCTACTCAAAGATTTGTCTCCATCATGTTGTCAGAACAATTAACAATGAAATGAAAGCAATGGCCATTAGGAAAAAGTAAGTAAATAAAAATAAATCACTGTAAAAAGTACAGTAATCTCAACCTTTGTAAATCATGATTCATAACACTGATATTCTGAGTGTTCGATGTAGCTAATGAAGTTCTTTGCGAGGCACTCTCGACTCCATATTGGGATCCTAGTGTATAACACTAACTTATAGCAGTATTGTCAGTGCTATCTGGACAGAAGTTGTCAGTAACAGTACAGTGGCAATGCAAAAAGGGTGTGTCCTCTATCTTTTTGGTTTGTTCTTTTTCAGAAGTCCGTGGCCTTGTATAATTCTAGGCCAGTGGCAAGTATGGACCTAATTAGAATTGATGACTTGAGCATACTCCCACCTACATGTAGGCGACACTGGACAAATTGGATCATGTGGCCAACATATAACAACGACATGTTGCGACACAAGACTCACATATGTCACAAAATAGCTGATACATGTCGATTGTGGGGCTGTAATCTCTCATGATTGGTGTGGTTAATCATATGCTGCAATGAGGTGATTCGTTGTTGTTTTTTTTTTTTTTTTTTTTCAAAAATATAGTAAGCTTTTACTGAGTATATTGCATGTATCATATTTCTAAGAGTACAAGTCAACCTTGCTTATAAGTCAACACCACTTCTTTTACTTCAATTTGGGTGAATTTTACAAAAGTGCGCATATAACTCTACCTTTAGGGCTGCACGATTCTGCCCAAAATAATAATCACGATTATTTTAGTCAATATTGAAATCACGATTATTAATCACGATTATTCATCTTGTTTGGTCAAACGTGTATTTATAGCACTTTTTTTAAACCAGCTGTATATAAACAAGGCTTCAATGCTTGATACTTAAAAAAAAAAACTAAAATAAAGTAAATTATCAACAAAATCACCCAAAATATGGCAAAAACTTGCCACACAGGACAACAAAGCTCATTTACTTGCTGAGTGCAATGAAAAAAATGAAACCTATTAAGAACCAAGCACATACTACAACATACAATTACGTTTTTTTTTGTTTTGGTTAGTTTTTTTTTGCAAGAAAAAAACAGTACAAAAGTACCAGAATTACTCAAAGTGAGTATGGACTTGGCAGTCAAAATTTCATATTTGGTCATTTCAAACCCAATTTATTCCAATTTTCCAAAATGCTCTATACTACAAGGTCATCTTGATGATAGCAAGGTAATGCAGAGCTCTGATCATGTTCAAATTCAGAGGCCTGCCATGAGTTTAATACATGCCTATTTATGAAAAGAACTCACGAGAGTGAAACTCTTGGGTGAAGCAGCCCAACGTTTGATATTGGTCAGGTTCCACTCCTGGATCACCTCCTTTGTTTTCTCATCCACCCTCATCACGCTCTCTTTGGTGATGCCCAGGAGACGTGGTACCAGTTTGTTCTTACCCTTCATCTTCTCCTACAGGATATTGAGCTAATGTTAATAAATACACGGATAATGTCAGTCAGTTCAGATATAACATTTAATTGACAATGTGCTTACCTTGACCAAAAAAAATGACACTCCATAAGTTTTAAGAGACCTGGCGAGCTTCACATAGCTGACTTTGGCTTCAATCTCTGTCATGTTTTGGAAGTTTTTGTGTGCCTGGGTAGAGAATAGATTAAAATCACCAAAGGCCTGCATTAGCTATTGAACTACAAAGGATATTTTGGACCTCATTGAATAGGGGCAAAAAGAAGAAATTAAAGTACAACAATTCAAAGATTTAAATACAAAAAGTTATACACAAAGGTTGTTCTACATGACCTTGAATGCAAACAGTACTTCCTAACATTGACTGACCATTAACCCTATGGCTATCTTCTGCCATCTAACGGAGAAGCATTTGATTGTATTTAATCGTTTTGCCTTTCACTGTATGTCATAGACATGGATTGAAAAAATATTTGTAACTATTAGTGTTCTGAAAAATTAAGTGCAATTAGATCAATTCTAGAAACCACATTGTTCTAGAAACCTGCCATCATCAGATAATTATATGCTTGTGTGAAGCCAATAAAAGTCTGTAGTTGTTATTTCAGTCTATGTAGTTGCTTTACAGGAATGGTTCAAATGTTTCCATAGCAATCATTAAACAGTTCATAAGTTTAGTGATGAACAAAACACGAGTATTTCTTTGTGAAACAAGGATTTTATTTTACAACTAACCTTACAAAAGCCTCACGTTAGAGATTCACGTTAGCGCATGATTCTGGCTCTGCTCATGTAAGACTACAAATGTATTCTCATTCAAGTATACTGTATTTCCTTTTAAGTTAACATAACTTTTTTTTCACAATAATACATCTACTAATATTCCCATTTTTTCATATTTTATTTTATATTTCTATTTTATTCAGATTTTCTCATTATTTTCAGTGTGGCCTTAATATAACTTGTTAACAACACAGTGAGACTAATAATCTGAGATTAATGAATTTGAATAGATTTCTGTTTTATTTTTTTTATTGATGAATCTGTTGGATAATGTATTCTTACCTGGAAAATCTTTTTCTCTCCTTTGTGTTTGATGTACTCTTTGGGAAGAAACTCTTTTAAACTGTGATGGACAAAGATCAATACCATTTAGATAGAATTGAGCCAAGCAGAGTACAATATAAGATAGCACTCACTCTAAAAATCCAGGTTTGTGTTTAGTCTCGTTGTGGTCACCAAACTGGATCTGACACTGATAACCAGCAAAATCACATGCCTTGTCAAAGGAGACTGGATGAGACCCATTAAGAATGTCATCACGTGCCTGTTCACATCAACACACAGATGTAGACACATACACACACCCGCACACACACACGCATGTTAGTTAACCTTCAAGTCAACATCAAATGAAAACATTGCAAATGTATCTTTTGAGCTTTATGTGCCAAGTTGTTTGTCCCTTGTCAATTGCAAGAGTCTATCTATCTATCCAGCCCTATAATATATCAAAAATTGGGCTTTCGTCCTGTTCTTGACTGTAATAAAATAGGTCTGTGCAAAAATCTTTCATGACGTAATTAGGCTACACTCAAATATCCCCTGGAGTTCCTTCAAGTACCCTCAGGTGTAGAAAAGAAAAATGTAGGATTTGTGAACCTGTACATAGAGAAGGTTGAGCTGTACGGGGTCTCTGGAGTCAACGTTCTGATCTGAATAGAAGAACTTCCTCCTCAGCAACAACATTTCTGTCTCCTCGACACCTTGTTCCCTTAAAGTCCGGCCATGGTCCAACCAGTTTACTGTGGAACACAACTTCAGTGTAAGCTCATCTTTTCAACATGAGTACACTCCAAGTCATTTAAAATGGCAAAAGATTTGATGCGTATCTATCACATTTAACATTACTATACATTTCTAGACTCAATATGTCATAAAATCAAGATTAATTAGATGTTGAAAGCAGATTAATTTCATACATTCATCATCAGTATGCAGCTTCTGCTTTAATTTCTCCATCTTCTTGTCATCTCGGAGCAGTGTTTTCTCTCTTTTAAGAGTGCCCGTGTTCTCCTCCTTCTTCTCCTCACCAATATCTCGCACCAGTGAGTACTCGTCATAGTTTGTAATGCCTACGATTACAAAATTCAGCTTAAAAGAAATTGTCATGAGTTGTTAAGTGTGAATTGTGTAAATGTTTGACCTATTCTGGCGCAGATGGTCATGAGCATGTCGCTGACAATCTTGGAATCATCCACCATGACAGTTTTCACAGTGCCATCAAGCATACGAATCTTCAGAGGTCTTTGCTTCTTTTTGTACTCCAGAGTGTCCTGAGAGGCAAAAAGTGTATAAAAAATGTGATAAAACTCTTTGTTTAAAAACCTTCGGCTATCGTAATATTTGACAAGGACTCGTATGTAACTTATTTTATGATTCTAAAAAAGTGAAATGCTTAAATAAGAGTCAAAGTTTAAAAGGTTCACAAAAAACTAGCTGAGTGTAAATGTTTACCTTTTTTATACATACTCAACCAGACAATTAGCGTCATTTGCATTCGTAACTAATTCACCCCGATCTATAGCTATAAATACTGGGTTCCCACGAGGACTGATTTGATAAGACGAACGCATGTTAGTGAGAGCGGTGCACAGACGCTCTTTACATTTTAATGTTAGTAAAACGTCTGTTTTTGGCTCCGTTATTCATGCTGTTGGAGTAGTCTTAATCAGCCGCATGCATCGTGAAGACGAGGGGTCAGGATGATGGATGGATTCATGTTGCGTGGCCTGCCGCTGGAGCTGCAAGATGGTGCGGCAGCTTCACGATAAAAGCAAACGAGACGTTTTACTTCCTGGTTAGAAAGATCCGTACCATAAAACTCACATTTAATAAGAAATTAAATTGCCAATGTGCCAAACGGAATTCATATACACATATTACACCGTGGAAAGCACTTAAATATTATCTTGTGGTCCTTTAAGATAGACATTCTAATATGAAAACCTAGCTACTAGATTGGTGCCTATACATGTCCATTTTTTCCCCAAGACAACACATGTAACAAAACACTGAGTTGCCTTAAGGTAATGTTAGTGTTACTCTGTGAATGGCTGATGACCAACTCAACATGTAATCTGCCTTTCATAAATTGACAGCTGAGCCTGTGACCCAAGTCAAGATAAGTGCCCCAGAAAATGAATAAATGAATGTCTTGAATGAATATTTTAACCCTTTCACTCCCATTGAGACAATGCGTCCGTGTGCTTTTGAAAAATATGGCAGTGCATAGAGGAACGGTAGCAATAAGATGAACTGACATCCCAGTGGTTCATTACACACCTATCTACAGATTCTAGTGACATTTAGCAACGTTTTCATTCACAACAAGCCAGTACTGGCTGCTCGGTTGTAAGTAGGTTGCGTTGTACAATTTCCTCAATTAACCACCTAGTACTGTGAATATATTACAGTTATATTATATTATTACTGTGACTATATTGATAATATGTGCTGTATATGTGTGTGTTACTATAGATTACACTGATTATGAAGTATTTTGGTGATCATTTTGATTTCTCTGGCACATGTATATTATTATTATTATTATTATTATTATTATTATGAATATAATATTATAAAATACTGATGTAACAAAAAAATCCCAAAAGTCAAAAATCCTGTAACCTACTCTATGGTAGTGGGAATTTTTTTTTAACTAATTTTCCAAGTGTCCTAGACTTATAAACAAGTAAGACAGTACATGCCGTACGTTTTATTTTTTATTTTGGGGGGAAAATTAAAAAAAAACAACAAAAAAAAAAAAACAAGAATCGGTAGAGAAAGGGTTAAATACATGTGTAATTCTTTTTGCTTACATTTAGTTTTACAGTGCATTTCAACTGCGAATGACAATAAACAGCAGGAAGTTTTTTTTTTTGAATGATTGATGATTTTGATTGATTTGATTTTTTTTATTGATTTTTTTATGATTATTGTTTTTTTTATGATGACAAAAAGCTTCTAAATTATGTTACCGATTTCAAGGCCTGTATTGAATGATTAGTAATTTTCCTAGTTGACCATGTACATTTTCATAAAACGTTATTGGTCTTATCTTTGCTGCAGTTTGATCACATCACCTCCAAACATTTGTAGGTTTAAATTAAATCAAACTGTATTGATGAGCATTCCTAAAATAACAATGTTGTGCTAACTATCATTTTACTAGCTGAAAAAGTCTGTGTAATTTTTTGAGTGCCTATAAAGCAGACTGGTGAAGATTGTGCAGCCTGTTTTCCTTTTTAGGAGTGACTCACCCCATTCCTCAACATGTAGTAGTCTAGGGCTTTTCCAGCCTCCAACCAAATGCCTTTTTTTGGGTCTTCATCAGAGAGAAATAGTCCATAATCATTGGCTGCAAGACAAAAAACAGTAAATATTTGAGTAATTGACACCCCCCTCCAAAAAAAATTAAAAGTGTTTGCTGTTTGTTATTCTGAGTGGATTAAAACGACTCATAATTTATTATCTTGTCAAAATTTGCCTATGCTAAACTGGTGAGCAGTCATGATTAGCATGATGGTAATTACCTTTTTTTTAAAACCATCTGTTTACTGAATTTTCACAAAGAAAATAACAACAAGTAAGACAAGTAAATACAAAACCCCTCCCTTCAACCTGGCATCCACTCCAAGCAAATCAGCAGTAGAGTACGTAAGTAAAATTATAACACCATGTATAACAAAATAAAAGAAAGTATCCATTTCAACAGGGCAACAGCGCATGGAGTCATTAAAAACAAAGAAAATAAATAAAATATACACAAATACATACACCCGCATGGACATTTATACATATAAATATAAATTAAAAAAAATAAAAAAATTAAAGAGAGAGAAATATGCCGAATAGACAAAAGACAAGAAGGGAGTCCATATCTTATCAAATGATGATGATCTCCTGGACAAGGACAATCTATTTTTTTTCTAGTTTCAAAAAATAAAGTACTTCCCTCACCCAATCTGTGTAACTAGGTGGAACAGGCAATTTTGACCTTAACAATGTTAATCTCCTAGCAAGCAGTTTTGTGAGTGATGGTAATTAACGTTGAGTGAAGCTGCGTGTTAGTTTTTATGAAGTCAATAACATAATTTTCTTGTTATTCTTCTTGTTTTTACTCTTCTGTTGGTAAAATTTGAAGAACAGAAACTTGGCCACTATACTATAGAATCTACAGTATAGTGGCCAAGTTTGACACCTACTGTATGATCTACAGTCATGACTCCGCATGAGTGTGATGGGTGAAACTGAGATCTGGAGTGCAGGACAAAGGCCAGGTGTGGCTCTATGGCAGTAGTATGGATGCGCAAGATGTCTTGTAAGTGAAAGTCCGATAGCCGTGTCCTCACACTTATTTAAGTTCATAACTGAGAATGTCTTCTCACACAAATACGTCGACCCGAACAAGCTTAGCATTTTCTTACCAAATGCTCGAATCTCTCGGACTTGTCCTTATCCAGCTGTCGGTAAAAGTTGTAAAATATTGCTGCTAGCTTCAAGATGTTTCAGTTTCTTGCTGCGTTCATTACCTGTAATCTTGCCATATACGTCAGCATGTTTTGTTTGGTAATGTCGCTTCATATTGAACTCTTTAAAAACAGCCACTGTTTCTTTACAAATGAGACACAGTTGTTACGTATTTCAGTGAAGAAATAGTCCAATTTCGACTCATCCTTGAACCGTCGGCCCTCGCAGTCAACTTTCCTCCTTTTGTTGATTGTCGCCATTTTAGAAAGTTAGGGGCTCATATAGTCAATTACTTATATACTAATTTGCTGTTCCTAATTGAGCCTATAGATGGCAGCAATTAGCACACTCACAGAACAGTGCTGCTGCCCAATGTATTCATTCTCCATGCAGGCCAGACATTATTGATTTTATAAGGGAGGCTGCGGGCCGGATGGAAATTGACCATGGGCCGCATTTGGCCCCCGGGCCGGACTTTGGACATGCCTGCACTAGGTGGTGGACCAGCACCAGAAATGGAGCCGTATGTCAAAATGGTCTTTGCATGGCAGACCTCACGTCTAGCCTAAGCCCGGAGGTGCTGGGCATTCGATTAAACAGTTGAAGGCTTCAGTGCAGTGTGCAATGACATATTGTGTACGGGCCCATATTTTTAATAGACTGCTGAAATAGTCAATCGAGTCTTAACATCGTCATCTAGAGGCCTCACGTAGAACGTGACGTAACTGGACGCTCACTGCAGGAAGGCGGTGCTATATTGATCCACCATGTTTAACTGTGGAAATAGTTAACAAGAAAAAAACATGTTGTTCAACCAGCTAATGTTAATGTTAGCGTAGACACCGAAGACAGACCCCGTAGCTTTTTTTTTTTAACCCACAATGGCTGAAGAAGAGTAAAACGGACATTGGACTGACGCGACTTTCAGCATTGGCGTCCATTTCAATACAAAAAGATGTATACATTGGAAATGAATCGCGAGGACACGCTCTACAAGCAAGTCATGAAAGTCTTTCTGAGGAAAAAAAGAAGAATGGATTTTGTACTGAAAAGGATTTTGTAATGAAATCACTTGGGGACAGATGTTTTGGGTGAGTTAATATGTTATATAATATGTCATTCATATTCAATTGTCATGTTTGGTTGCTTTTGCTGTTGTTGTGGGGTTTTGTTCAAGTTTCTGTTCCACTCGCGTCTGCCTTTATTGTCTGCGTTCTCGTTAGTTTAATTTGGTCCACCTCTCTGGTGATACTTTGTCCAGTTTTGCTCCTGGTTAGGGTTAGGGTTAGGGGTTAGGGTTAGGGTCATTTCCTTGTTAAAACTTACTTTTTTGAGTCACATATTTCTCAGTTTGGGTTAGGGTTTCTCAGTTTTCCTGGATTTTTTGGGTCCCCTTCCTTCCTCCTCCCAACTCACCATGCCCGGACGTGACACTTGAATTAAATTGTCGTTTGTAATTTAGCGTACAATCTTGTTAAAACTTCGTGGACAAATAATTTGAAATTATTATTACTTATTCTATTACTTATTTTTATTCTAAATTATTCATATTCTAAATTGGAACGTAGAATGATGTTTTGATTGCTGCTGCGGGTACAGCAGTACTTTCTTTGTGTCTTTTTTGCACAATCTTGAGTTATAATGCTATTGAGAGTTTAGAGTTATTATTTGAGTTATTATTGTTGTTACTTTCAGTATTTCCACATTTTGATTGGAAAAGTTTTCAAATATGTCATTAATTGAGGGTGCGCCTTATATATGGAAAAAGTTTTAAAATATGTCATTATTTGAGGGTGTGACTTGTAATCCGGTGCGCCTGATAGTGCGGAAAATACGTTTTTTTTTTTAAAGTCTTTTTGAGTACAGTGATTGATCATTGATAGGCATCTTGCTTGCTTTTGATTGTTGCACAACTACACAGGTGTGGCTTCAAGTCGAGAAAAGATCATCCAAAAGACAAAAAAAATAAAAAATAAATAAAGTTTGAATTTACGTGCTAGTGAATCTGGTTAACGGTTGTGGCTAATGCTAATTATTGTCTTGATTGACTTTATAACAGCTATAAACATTAAACAGGTTAATGCATTCACCCCTATTCAATCTATGTTGCTCAGTCAAGGCAGCTATTGGAACATAGCAGAGTCATTTACCTCACACATGTCCCACAATGTAAACATTAAGGATCATCTTGTGTTGGTCTGTCCGCAGCCATAGGAAAGAAGGGCTACTTTTCCCATGAATCTTAGACAGAGAAGCAGGAACAAGTTCTGGATTGTGAGCACAATTCTTGTAAGCATGTCGGGTAAAGAGAGGATAGGATCTGACTGGTCCCAATAAAACTGTTCCGACAACAATCCAGTCATTTTTGTCTTGGATTGCGGTCGATACCGATACTGTGGATTGGACCGGAGCATCCTTACTCTTTGTGTGTGGTCAATTTTGGTCAAATGTTTGGTCACACAATTTTCCCCACTGAATTATTCAAATGGCTGAAAGTAATATTCAGTATGAAGGCATTGTGATGTCTTTAGTCAGATGTGATGAGACGATGGATAAATCTATTGGTGGCTTGAAGCCTGCCATTAAATATTCATATAGAAAAAAAACATGTCACATTTAAAACTGCAGGGTTCAAAGCACTCAAAGCACTGGAGTGTTTTATTGATTTGGTTTGGGTTTTGAGTTTGAGTAATGTTGGGTCTTCTGGTCACAGTACATGAGTAAATTATCAAGCACATTTTATGGAGTGACAGCCTCAACTACAAGCATGTGTTCTGCTATCATAACTTTGAACGGGACACTCAGGCACCAACTAGCTTACAATGCAGTGTCAACTGATAACGTAGTCAGGCTAAAAATATTTGACAATGTAACCTCCTTTTATGGGCATTAATTATAAAAAAGGAGCCCAAAATACAAACGCCCTATAGTAAAGACATTGACCTAATTGGGGTTTATCAACAAAAAAAATCACAAACATTTGGATACTGCTAAATGTATCAACTGTAGGGTGTGGCTTCCCATTGATTGTGATCTTGTACTGTACATGAATGATGGAAAATTCCTACAACATTTGATCAAAGAACTGCAGTCGTCTTTTTTTCTTATTTGTTTTTTTTTTTAGACATTGATAAAAAAGGGTGGAGTACATTTAAAGGCCTGGACAATAGCAGACTGGTCATCATTATTTATGGTTTCTCTTAAATCACTTCTCGTATGTGTGCGTATGTGTATGTGTGTGCACGTGTGTGTGTAGTCCTTATGTACAAAACTCACGTTGTCCAAGCTGTGCCTCTGTAACTCTCTCCCTGATGATGCGGCAGGCGTCATACACCATAGTGGAAGGCTCAAACTGCATGGTCTTGACCACATTGCCCACACCAATTTTTAATGACAAGGCCACCATGATGTCTGTTCTGCACGTCCTCCCAACTCACACCTAAATCAGAAAAAAATACAAATTAAACAGAATGATCAAACAAGCTATTGTAAACCTTCAACATTTTGGGTCAGTCAATGATTTTAACGCAACCCCATTATATCACGTGTCACATTTACATATATGCTTAAATACCTTGCTTTATCATTTTGATAGTTGTTTCAGTATATTCCACCACATTTAACACATATTCATGATTGGAAAAACAGAACGATCTTAAACGTGTGATCAATGTTATGTTACAACAAATGTTACGGTCTAAGGAGCCAAGGTGTCTTTATATAGTCAATCAGTTATAAACCAGAGAAACTGCACAGAATCCTTTATTCTACGTAAGGTTGCTCGG
This sequence comes from Hippichthys cyanospilos, assembly GCF_059441005.1. NCBI lineage: Eukaryota > Metazoa > Chordata > Actinopteri > Syngnathiformes > Syngnathidae > Hippichthys > Hippichthys cyanospilos. Next base: position 2,775,388 of record NC_142383.1, read on the forward strand.
TACATGTTTTGATCGCAAGTACTGCATTTCTTTATATTTTGGTTGTATGACAATGAATAACTCACATGTTTATAAACAGGACAACATGATTTAGAATAATTTATAGAGAACAAGCGGTAGGACTATATACAGTAAGTTTTTTGACTACTCCTTTTTAACATAAAAATTGCACTTCACTATATGTAGATGAGATTTTCTTTTTTGACTGATTGATTTAATGAACATAAAAAAACAAATTCCATCATATTGAACAAAATCAGAAGAAAAATCAGTACTACAGTTAAGTATTAATTAGATGTTTAAGAGGAGTAGAAAGAAGTACAAAACTTATTTAGTCCTACCACTTTAAATTTGGTTTGTCTTAATAAAATGTGTGTATATGTTCAATCACTCAGTCCAAACCAATACTCTAACTTAATTATTTGTGTGTATCAGTGAGCAGTGGACTGCAGTTCTACAGTTAAAAACCATTTTTATTGTTTTGCATAAAAAATGTCATAATTTTAAATCTAATTTCACTTGTTAGACAACTAGACGGTTATCTCATCCATACCAAGTGCTTTCTTGTTTGATAAAATGCATTTGTAAAAGAAAAACAGACAATGTATATGTGTGTGTATGTATAAATGTATAAAAATATATATTTACATATATATATATATATATATATATATATATATATATATATATATATATATATATATATATATATAGAGAGAGAGAGAGAGAGAGAGAGAGAGAGAGAGAGAGAGAGAGAGAGAGAGAGAGATCATTTTCACTTCTCTGGCACATATATATCTATATGTAATGTCTGTTATAGTGGCAATGTGTTCCTGTTAAAACAATTCTGACACTTTACAAGTGTATAAAGTTGGGTTGATTAAAACAAGCCGTTGATTACACCTATCTACATATTCTAGTTGCTACTAGAAACTTTTCCATCCACAACAAGCCAGTTCTGGGCCCAATGCCAACAAGGTAGCTTGCGTTGTACAATTCCTTATGAATTAACCATCGAGTACTGCAGAAATGTATTGATAATACTGTATATGCTATCTGTGGATTACTATAGATTACACTGATTACTACAGGTGTGTATTGTAGGTGTTTGGTGATTATTTTCACTTCTCTGGCACATTGATATTGGGCCTGGAAGGGGGCTCCTCCCACCTGTGGTCCCTTCTGGAGGTTTCTGATTTTCCCCAAATTGGGGTTTTTGAGTTTTTCCTTCCCCTTCTGGGAGCTTTGACAGGGGATGCTGTTGTGTACCTTATACTGAAAAGATGTCTATGTACGACCTTTTCAAATCCCCAAAAAATAAAAATCCCAGGGTCTGTAACCTAATCAATGGAAGTGGGAATTTTTAAACACAAAACAAGTAATATATGCCATAAGTTTATTTTTTCAAAAATAAAAAGGAATAAATTGCCATAAGTTTTATTTTTTCAAAAATAAAAATAAAAAGGAATAAATTGGTAGTGAAAGGGCAAAAAAGAAAAGAAAAAATGGCATGACGTACCGTAATGTGGGAGTTTTATCAACAGAAGGGTGGTACAAAAATAAACCTACTTAATTTTTCATCATTTGGATTTAAGGCACATTAAATGTTGACTTGACTTATGTACAAGTCCACTGCTACTTAACGGTTAATGGTTGTTTGATGTAAAGTGGTTTTTAGTAGTTGCTGTTTTAGTCAAATTCATAATGTCAAATTATGATCTTAAGTTCAGACCTTACAAACCAGAAAATGTATTTGAGAGGCACCATATTGGGACTTATTTGCATAGTGAAAAGGTTCCGTATTAATCTTTCATGTTTGATTCATATTTAGGTTTAAAAAATACATATATTTTATTATTATTGATTATTGAGTATTTAAAACAAACAGTATTGACTATTTGGTGGCAACTTCTATTGCTTGACTGATGTTTAAGTGATTGTGCTGAAAGGTTATTTGAACGGAGATATTGGAGACAGCGATTTATGTGTGTGTTGCATGTTAGCACCAGCAAGAGGCAGACTAATGACAGCGTGGAGTGAAAACACTGTGGTATATGTTGCGATTAGAGTTCACATGGATGCCCTGACACTCTCAAGATTCACATCCTGCTTTCTGTGAATCATTTCCTGGTAAACTTTTTTATTCTTTTATTCTTCCAAGATGTTAGTTAGATTTGCTTGAGGGTGTAGCTCTAGAGAAGATGAAAGATGGTTCTATATTTTCTAGCATTTACAGAGTGAAGTAAACCCATCAGATTCCAAGTTATATATAGGAAGTACCTGTTTCTCAATTTTTTTTTTCCCCAATTAAAAAATTATGATTGAAAGTGGATGATTTGAGGCCAGTACCTGGAAATTGTACTGAATGCACTGTCAGTTGATGAACTGGCTTTTTCTTCTCCCTAAATGTAAAAAATAGACACAGTTTGCATTTTTCGGCTGATTGTGTTTCTACAGTGCTAGATGTGCAATAGAACAAGTTGCATTTTGCTGTTCTGTCAGTGACTTCAAGAATTACTACTCCTCCTCACTTAGTCATGACATCATTTCCTGTTTTAAAAAGCCCTTCTATGCCATAAAAGGGCATTCCAGCAGTCAACACAACCCCAGCTATGATTCACATGGAAGCGGCATATCCTGTCTGCTGTGTCTTGAAGCACATCTTCGGGAGTTGAATGAAAATTACAAAAAAAAAAAACAAAAAAAAAAAAAGTAAATCCCTAAAGTATCTTCTACATAAGGTACGGGAACCTTATATAACATAGAATGTATTTTATTGTAAAAACAAAGACTGTCTACTCTTAACTTTCTTTCAAATGTATTTTCAAGTGAAGTCTTCAATCTCAAAATAGAACGTGCCCCTTGAAAGTCTAAATGAAAAACAACAGCATCTATTTCATTTACAGTAATGACGAATGACACATTCACAATTTGCCAGAATAACACACACTCTATGAAGACAAAACTCATAATCATCGCTAAATAGCTTGAAACTGACAGAATTACAAATAAACAATTTGATAAATTTAGGAATGAAAAATACTGTCTAGATGTTCCTGTGACTTCAGCCGTTTGACAGCCACGGAACTATGGCCACCAACTTTGGACATGTCCGCGTGAGTAAATAAAAAGGATGATTGATTGAAGAGACTGAGAAGAACAATCCAACAAGAACAATCTTCAAAGAAATAGAAGGTAAACTGGACTTTGTGTGAGATGAGTAAGGACTCCTCCACTTATAGAAAGCAAAGCATGACTGGCATACAAAGCATGACTGGAATTTGCCACACTGCATAATGGCAAACCCCCAAAATTCTGGGAGAATATTCTTTGGACAGATGAGACAAAACCGGTGGTGGCAAGGCACATTAACTATGTGTTTGCAGATTCAAATTTCCACTGAACTTTATTCATAGAGCACTTTCACCACAGATGAAGCTCTATCAACGTATTGTATAGAAAATATAAAACACTGAAAATGATCACAGAGCGGCTCGGTGTCCACCTCACAGTTAGAGGGACCCGAGTTGAAATCCACCTGACTACCGGCCTTCCTGTTTGGAGTTTGCATGTTCTCGCAGAGCCTGCGTGGGTTCTCTCCGGGCACTCCGGCTTCTTACCACACTCCTAAAACATGCATGGCAGGTGAATTAAACGTAATAAATCAGCGGCCCCCAACCTTTTTATCACCACGGACCGGTCAACGCTTTATATTGGTACCTTGGTACCTGTCCGCGGACCGGTGGTTGGGGACTGCTGTACTAAATTGTCCTTAGGTGTAATTGGTTGCGTTGAATGGTTGTTCGTCTCTTTGTGCCCTGCAAATGGCTGGCAACCAGTTCAGGGTGTCACCCGCCTACTGCCGGAAGCCAGCTGGGATAGGCACCAGCAAGCCTGCGACCCTTGTGAGGATAGCGGCTCTAGAAAATTGATGGATGGATGGAAAAATGATCACAAATGAGTACCAGTGAGGCACAGTGGCAGTCTGATTTGTCATGTCATGTCCGCCTTACAGTGCAGAGGTCATGGGTTCCCTTCAGACCACGGCCTTCCAGTGTGAAATGCATGCTCTCCCCTTATCTTCCTCATCCTCATCTTCAGATTATCTTTTGATTATAACATATTAGGTGTGGAAATCTCGATTTTGGGGTCTCGATTCAATTCAGAATTGATTTTCAACTCTCAATGATTTTCAATTCAAAGCGATTCAATTCAATTAACTACAAATGATTTCTGCTTCAATCTATAGAAGTGTTAAGAATCATCAACTATGTGGGTCATCTGGATAACTGCTATTTTTGACGCTTACTATAAACTGTACAGCTTTTATAGTACAAAATGAGATGAAACAAAATTTAAAAAAAAAAAAAAGGAGAACAAGATACATTGTCATTTCATAGGAAATTGCAGTACCAAAATATTTTGTCAAGAACTGTTGCCAAAATGACAGCAAGCTAAACTAAAGTTTTGATACAGGACATCCTCATAGTCGTTTGTAACTTTGAATGCACATCTTGACATCAACATCAGCAGAGTGAAACTAAAAATGAAGAACGTAACTCAATTCAGCCATGTTCTTCGATGGCACACGTTCACAGCAGGTGTAAAAGAGAAACTAAAATTAGCTGACAATCCGACAGTAATTACCATGAACTAACGTCATACGTCACTTTAGTACCAAGTACTTTAGTACCAAGTACCACCTTAACAATTTAACAACCAACATTATATAAACAGGTGCCACCCTGGATTTGATGTTCTTTTCCCTCTTTCCCCAACTGTAACTTCCACGCTCACAAGCTCATCACAGTTCCGGCTTACACAGCTTGCGGCAAAATAAAAGCATACTTCAAAACAAGAATCAGCAAGAACAAATTAACTTAAACTTGCCTTAAAGGCAGAACCGAAACATTTAAACTTGCGGTTTAAATGTGAGAGCAACGAGACTGCTTTCAAGAATCTCGAACAGGCTGCGTGGTGACGTCATGGTACACCGCGTAGCACAAAAGTCGACAGGAAGCGCATCGATTTCTGTTTTGTTTTTTTAATATCGATTTCATGTCCTTTTACATAAATTTAAATCGTAGTAAAAGAGAATTGTGATTCTGATGAAAATACAATTCTTTTTGGCAAACCCCTATAAAGTTCCGTGGCTTGTTTATGTATTAGTGCAAGACCAATGCAAGACCCGGATCTTCCACTTGTGATGGCTTTGAGGAAGTGAAACAAACCAGACTTAGGGTGTCAGTCTTGCACAAGCCTGGTATGAATTGCTCAGTGGTAGGCCATCAGGGCCAGCAAGGCCTTCTCTGCTAGCCTAAAATAACCTGATTTAATCATAACTATAATAATTATATTAACTATAATCAAAGTCAATTTCATTTTACATGTATTTTATCAAAATATATGTATTATATATATAAAATTATTCTCCATATTCTGTTCTTTTTGTGTCATTTTATTTCCATTTAGTTACGCTCCTTGCAGTGCTGGTTCTATGTTGGAGTTTTTAGTCAATTAGAATTCAGATAACTTGTGTCACTATGCTGTGTGAAGTCTGCCTTCACCAGAAGCCAAGGCATTCGCATCAACATGGCGCGGGCTTCTGCACAAGCGCAGATGGATAGGTCAGTGGCCCTAATGCTTAACAGGCAGCTGTAATAGTCAATCGAGCCATAAGTCCGCCATCTAGAGGCCTTGCGTTGCAGGCGGTGCTAAATTGATCCACCATGTTTAACGTTGGAAGTAGTTAAATAAAGTTAATGAAAAAAAAAAGAACAAAACATGTTGTTCTTCATGCAAGTCCATGAAGTCTTTCTGAGGAAAGAAAGAAGAATGGATTTTGTATTGAAAGAATTGGGAGACGCGTTTTGGTGAGTCGAGTGTTTGATTAATTTTTTTGATTTATATTAATATGTTTTCATAATTTTATTTTGTTCATATTCAATTAGTGGTAAAGAAATAAAATGCGGTTCTTATATTAAAGTGTGATTTATAATTTAGCGTACAATCTTGTTAAAGCTTGCCTGCTTTTGGTGTCACGTTCTGTCTGGGTTTTTTCTGTTGTGGCTTTATTTTGTGGAGTTTGACTTATTTTGCTTTTGGGTTTGTGTTGTTTTTCCCTGGCGTCTGTCATTAGTGTAATGTATGTCACCTCTCAAGAGCATGTTCCAGCTCTAGTGTTTCATGTTTCGCCCAGCTTCTGCGAGTAATAAATCGTTTTATTGAGCCCATCTCATCCTGCCTCCCTGTATTTTGGATCCACATTCCTACATCCGTCGCCAACATACTGCACCGACATGACACTGCACGGACATGACACTTGGTGGACTTCATAAAACTTTGTGGACAAATAATTTAAAATTATTATTAATTATTTTAAGTTCTGGCAGTATCACATATAATGATAAGTTCCAATTGCTGATGCGGGTTTATTGATGTTTATATGCTCCGGAAAATAGCCTGTGTAGCCCAGCAATGCAAGTGTGAAACGCACGGACTGCCACTGGTATTGCTCAATGTTTGTGTGCCCTAAAATTATCTTAATATGACTCTTGGAGAGTCCAAATACCTCCTGAGTGCTTGACTGAAATGAATCATGGAAAATGGAGACAACATCAGTGTTAGAGTCTTTATTTGTTGACTTCCTTAGTTTGGTCAGGCTTTCTTCCGTTACACATCGATATCTATTTTGTCAACTGTCACACTGCAGGTCAAATTCTTTGTATCTGCATTACTCACACATTTCACCCTTCCACATCCAGTAAGACTGCCTCAGCTGGCGGAACTATGCATCAGCATAGGCAGAGGGATATAAGTTATCTTGGCTGCCAGAATTTTTTTTTTTTTTTTTTGCCTTTTAAAACTGCTTCCCTGCAATGATAACCAGTACAGTAGGAAGTGGAGGACTTGGACATGGTAGACAAGAGTCACTTATGCACAAATACGTGCATCTTATATAAATGCCAAGAGTTATTAAAACAAAACTTTTCCAATCATTTTATAAACAATAAGCATTCCTCAAGTGATACCTTTTCAGATTGTAATTTTCCTTCGCATTTGTCTTACACATACACAAATTAGATGGGCCCTGGTTCAACACATTCAAAATGTTGCATAAATGTAACACTTAAAATAATATCACATTTGGAAGTATTGGACTGGAGTCATGAGACTTGCATAGTGGGTCATATGCTCATCTGTCAGAGGTGGGTTACACTAAATACTGCATTGTCAGTGAATGCAATACTGGTAGGGCTTGTTGAGGAAAAAAAAGGTGAAGGGGCAGCTAGTCTTAGTGGAAGTATGTTAGTGTTGACAGAAGGGCAGTTGAGGTGATGAATGACTTGCCAGAATTGTGTAAATGATATCATTCGAACAGCATTCTATTTAATAACTATCTTTACATATGATATGGCTGTATAGACTTCATAGTTTTGTAGCAACTTCCATGCTTTGAAATGTGTAATGAATAAAATGTTGTCATGGTATCGATACGATGGTGTGCAAGCCCATAATGTCTGACGCACATTCTGCAAGAACTGCAGCCTACCCAGCAGACAGAAGAACCCTCATAGCAACCTTGCTTGCAGTTACATGTTTTACTGCTGCTAAGAATGGCCAGTGCAGTGGCAGGAGAGCTAAACCTTTTTTTTTCACATTTTTTAATTTCCTGAAAAATTGTATTTGAGTAATTGTCTTCCATCCTATTTTGATGTGAGTAAAAGTATATTTAATGTCTTTAAAGGTTTATAATTTTTAAGACATTTACCTTCTGTATGTTCAGGTATTTTTATCCTTTATGAAAAAATAAATACTTGAAAAAAAAAAACAATAAAAAACAATATTCACACACACACACACACACACACACACAAATCACAAGCTGAATCTCTGTGTTACAGAATATTTGTATGACATTTTTATTTGCCCCTCCCAACAGCACTTACCACAATGAAAATCATAATGTGCATTGAAGGAGAAAGTATGACAGACATATTAAATCATTGTTAATTCTATCAAATGTCATTACTTCATGATTTTATTACAGTATTAAATCAAAGTGCTACTGTTTTACTTCTTAAAAAGACAACGATACACTTTTTTTAATAGGCTTGTTTATTCAATGAAATATGATGAGTCTTGAAATTTGTGAAATCTCAGTGCATTGTACAAGTTGTACTACAGCTGATGTAAGAGTATAACACACTTCCAACTGGGTTTATCAAGCCTCAATGTATCACTATACTCACTATGTATACAGTGGAACCCCGGTTTACGACGTCTCTGACTTGCGTTTTTTTCACTTTTAGATGTCGACACCGGTGAAAAAAGTTTCTTGTTCTGTGTTTAAAATTTTGGACAAGCACTTCTCATTTTCGGTTTCGGAAACACAACCACGATACCTGTACATAAAACAAGCACCATTATACAAACATAAAAGCACAAGCATATTGCTTTTTAAACAACTGCTGTCATGTGAGTTGACGATAAGTATGACCAGAGGTTCACCAAACATTACAGCAGGCGGCATGACATAAGCGCCCTAAATAACATAAGCTAAAAATACTTCAGTATCCCTAAGAAAGAGTCTGAAAGTTTTCAGTGTAGGGGTGATACTGTAAATGTAATAGGGCACACCTAGAGCCTCAAATTATAAACAGGCTTATTTTAAAATGTATTTAGTAAAAACTAAGAAACCTAGCTGAAATTTACTGTGCACTTTGATCAGAGTTTTTGAGACCTTTGGTTTTAAAAAAATAACAATACAAAAATAAATAAATAAATAAAAAATGGCATGTATAGCAGATAGGGGAAACGGGAGACATTTACCGCCTGTTTGCAAGACCACCGACTGTGTGTAGATCACCTGGCTCTACACCACACCATCTAAATTACACAATGGTGAACATTAGTGTTGGGCAAGTGACTTCAAAACATTATTTATTACTTATTACTGTCATATCAAAGTAATTGGTTACGTTACAATATTACTGTATTCAAAATGTAAAGCATTACACTACTATTGCGTTACTTTGATATTACTCTAACCAGCATAAATGGAAATACGGGTTTGCCATTCTAAATGTAGCTCATTACGCTTATTACACATCCAGTGAAAGGTTGTTTTAAGCCCAAAACCAGCACAAATCATTTCATCTGTATTGTATTGTAAACCTTTAAAGGGATACAAAATATTTTTTTTGTATTTGTTTTTGTAACTGGCGTACAAGCTCCTTGCACTTGGTCTGGCACCTTGCCTCTGCAACTGGGTGCTGAACTTCCTCACCGGCAGACCCCAATCAGTCAGAGTCCACAAACGCACATCCAGCACCAGGACTTTAAGTACAGGGACACCCCACGGCTGTGTGCTGAGCCCCCTGCTTTACACACTCTTCACCTATGACTGTATTGCCTCCCAAAACAACGCTAACATAATTGAGTATGCGAATGACATAACAGTCATCGGACTGATCACTGGTGGGGCTGAGACAGCCTACACTGTAGGCCCTACAGGAAAGAGGTGGCGGACCTTGTGGCCTGGTGTCGCAGCAATAATCTCCACCTCAACTTGGACAAAGCCAAAAAACTGATCATAGACACAAGACGGCAGGTGGAGCCAGACAAACCACTATTCACGATGGGACTGTTGTGTAGAGGGTGAAAGCCTTCAAATTTCTCTGCACCTACATCAGCGAGGATCTCACCTGGTCCCACAACACTCGACAGATCATCAAAAAGTCACAACAGAGACTGTACTTTCTGTGGAAACTGAATAAATTTGGCATGTCAGCAAACACTCTTTGTCAACTTCTACAGATACACAATCCTAAGTGTCCTCTCCACCTCCATCGCAGTCTGGCAACTGCACGGCACAGGACAGGAAGGCTCTCCAGCATGTGCTCAAGACCTCACAGCATATCTGTGGAGCAGCCTTATCCTCACTGCAGGATATTTACCTCACCAGGGTTCTGCGGAGATCACGCAACATCATCAAGGACAGGACACACCCTCAAAACGACCTGTTTGAAATGTTGCCATCAGGTAGACGCTACAGGAGCCTGAGGGCCAGGACTGCCAGACTTGCAAACAGCTTCCACCCATGAGCCATCTGGATTCTCAACAAATCCTTCACAAACTAATCTAGATTTAAAACAACCTCCTTAAAGTGTCGACTTTTGTTTTCAAGCGGTCAAAAGGTTCAAAATGTGATCGAAGTGAAGGTTCCAAAACTTTTAACACAGTTTTTTCTCAAAATTAAAGATTTTCAATTCCGCAACATTCAAATTGTTGTAACTTTGTCAACATTTTGATGAATTTATTTTTTCAGTCATTTATATGAGTCCACACGTATGGATGTTATTTTAAGAAATTAGCAACCAATCTAAAGTGTTGAAAATCACTTTCTCGAGTTCAATCAGATTTGTTTAGATAACCCTCAATCACAAAACTCTCAAAGGACTTTACAAACCCACAATAGTATCCCCTGAATTAGTCTTGCAGTAGGTAACTTTCAAGATGGAATGCCATGCATTTTTGGGATCACCTGAAAATTGATGATGTTGGAGATTTAAGGATTCTGCTTGGTGCCATGTGCAATTTTGTTGTAGTGATGCAAACTTACAAGACTGCCTATAATAGTGTAGTCAGAGTTCACCTTGTGACTGCAGATATACAATATTTTCTCTTTATTTATTTATTTATTTTTGTAGTTGGAATCTGTTAACATATATGCCCTTGGAACATTTCTTTTTTACAAACTTTGCCCAATATATCACAATGGGCCTTTGCTGTAACAGAATTTATCGCAATATGGTTTCAAGCCAGAATACCTAGCACTAAAAATCCTCCACTAGTGTTTGTTGATGACCTAAAATGTTGCATCCTGTGATTAAAATCTGAAACAACCCACAGATTATAATGACTCATCAAAACTACTATTATATCAAGAAACAACAATACAAACACATAAGAAAAGATCTTTTATTTATCAATAATGGCAATACATGTGACAAAATTTCAGGATGTTCAACAGGGCTACCAGACCACAATAGCATTTTTTTTCTAGCAAGCTTTCAATGCAGGGGTTATGCAAAACCACACAGTGCTCCACTGCTGCTTCTTCCAACAAAGCCACATTTTACACACAAGAGACGCAGACTCTCGGTGAAGTCTCAAAAAAAGAGCACAATGGGAGGAAGAGTTTGCCTTAAAGAATATAAATAGAAATTGTGACACGTTGGAGCTTATAAAAAAACTTTGACAAAAGTAATGAAGTCTTTCTGGGCAAACTTCTCCACAAAAGCCATATCATGATTTTAAATGTGCACCCCATCAATTAGCCTTTCAGTAGCACACTCACTTGAATGTTAACACATTAGCATGCTATTGTGCTTATCTAATTGTATCGTAGTTCCCCAATATATGACACACTTTTTGTCCCACAATGAAGGTCAAAGGTATGGGTGCGTCCTATAAATAGTAACTTCAAAAAAATTTTTTTCAAGACCTTTTGAGGAAGATTGATCTGTCAGTCACATAAGACTGGTTTTGATGCACAACTGTGCATTTTTTTTTTGGCCGTGTTCTTACAATCATTACCATAATGGGACGGGCTAGAGGGGGACATCAGTTGATTGTTAGCAGCAAGTGTATGTTACAGCCAACAGCAGCTCGTGTTAGCTGAGGTTGTTACGGCATTATTTTCAATAAAAGAAGCGAGCAAGCTGAACCACCATCTGAGTCCATCCATGTTCACACAAAGGAATATTACTAAAACCGAGGATCATGTGAAGGTTATGATGTCTGAGGCTGATTCAATTAAGAGTGTACCAAATAAAGAACACAAAGGAATTCCATTTGACTCGTTTAGTAATTGTGGTCTTTTGGCATATACACACAATCATAAACTTGGTGAAACATGGATGCTGCGCAACTTTGGGTATTTATGGTAGAATGAAATCGAGCTGTGTCGCAAGAAAAAGGAAAAACAACAGCTTGGAGCGCAATTAACGTTACATTGCCAAGCCGTTCACTAACCGCTCACAATGTGGGAAATCTGAAACTTAATGCACAACAAATATATAATTTACGGATATGAACACAAGAAAATATGAAGAGTTTACAATAGATGAGATTAATTCTGTTTTGTTATAGTTTTGACATTTGGCTTGCTGCTGTGAAACAGTGAGGATCAAACCATTTTAAGTGGTACTGTACTTGTGTTGATAGGCTAATAGGGTTATACCAAGTACTGTATAGTTTTAACTAGAGCTGCAACTAATAATCATTACAATTTAATTTTTTTAAATTGTCACTGTCACATTTCAGGGTGCAAAATCTTACATTTATGTTTTTCAATTATCGCACGCTAGTGTTTCACGAAAAAGTTGTTTGGTAGTGTCAATGTATTAAAACGTATTGAACAGCTTTTTTTCTCTCTCTCTCTTAAGAGTTTATATCAAAACTAAAACTGGGAATCGGACAGTTTATGGAAAATGTACAATTCCATGAAGTTGACAAAAAAACCTCTACCTTCTACAAAATTTAGAAAATAGTTAATAGCATTGTGAAACAGAAACACTGAAAAAGGTGACTTTTGCCCAGACACAAAAAGATAGTCGAGCATGCATTTTTTTTCCATTTTCATCTATAATAATTTTGCATGGTCATTAAAATTCATGGGTAGTTCCAGACCAGCTTTGCATTCCTCTCAATACAAGCATCACAACAGACTGAAGTGGAGGAGATAAGCTTCATGAAGTTATGTCACTGACTAAATACAACCACTCCCAGTGGAATACAGACAGGAATGCTTAAAAAGAGATAAAATGAAGTTCATTGTATAATTGGGATCTCTCAACCCACAGGATATAGAGCAGTGTGGGCAGTAGAATTAGACATATACCTTATTAATTACAGAAATATGTTTCCCTAAATTTGTTTGCTATGTATAAGTTCGGAACCCTTTGAATGCTCATAGGTAGACACATAGCTGTCAAATTCTCTCTACACCAATCCCCAATCATAACGCTCTGCACTGGCTCAACACCAGTTGAGTCCTCTGCTGTACTTGTTGTAGGCCCACAACAATACAGAAATGGACCTCTTCATCTCCATTATGAAATTAGCGGACACACCATATCCAACTCCATGATGACATTTGTGAAATGTGTGTATGACACACACACACGCACACACACATTTGGCAACCAGCACTCCTGTTTAAATTTTCAAGTTCATTTGCATGCTAGATTGTTAACTTACTGGGCAATATTTTATATTCCTTTATTTGTCAAAATCTCGTCTCATGGGCTCAATTTTGTGTTATATATGTCATCTTGTGGGAGTTGTGTCTCATCTTATCCTTAACAATAAAGATAATCTGTTCTATTATATTTAATTTATTCTACATAAAGTGTTCATTTTTTTTATCTAAACAGCTGAATGAATATCTCCTTAGAGTAGTAATTCCATATTTTTTCCTAGCGGTTGTATTAAAAGCTCATATTTGAATGTTTTAGTGTATGAGTTGACTCTACTATAACTTCAAAATGCTTAAACTTACCTTCAAAAATGTATGGTCTACATTGATGAATAGAGCAAAAACACCACCAATAAAACACTTTGAAAAAATTACCAAATGAATTTACAAATAAACAGCACCTTTGTTATGACGTAACTGTAGTAATTTTCTGAATTAATTATGCATCTAAAACTGGATTACGAACTGACTCTGAAACAACTGCCTGAAACAAATGATTTCTTGTGCCGAAGGAGTGGCAGCATGTGTTGACCAAATATGGCTGAGTGAAAGCACTATGAACCAATCTGTGCAGCACACAGGAATGAACAGCTAGTCTCCTTAACTGGTGTGAGCGTGGCCCATGACACTACACATTGCCAGCAGACCAAAGTCACTTTAACTCTCTATAGGCTGGACTTGATTGTGGCGGCTCAGGACTCGGTTTACTTGACAAACTTTAAAAGAAGTAAAGTTTTGTTTTTGTTAAACAGAAATACTGAGACAATTTTAAAACAAAATATCTGAACCAAAATTACACTATAATATTAATTCAACTGTGTGCCTCCTACATCAGAACAATTATTCTTGAAATCTATATACAGTTTTTTGTTTTTTTTTTAACCCATACACTCAAACTGGTGGGAAGTTATGGTGTGCATTGGAAGTTCCATGTAATTTTGTTCATCTGAAATTACCACCCAGATCACAGTGATTTCATTGTATTGAAAAGATGTGCTTTTATAGCTGGTTATGTGCTCAGGCATATTTCTTGCCTAACAACAAAATAATTATGGTCAGATGTTGGGCCCTTTTTTAAAATGAAACTCAAGTGAGGTACACACTTGAATAAGCTAACAAAAGATGTTTATATTGATGGGACAAGCCAAAAGTCGCAACGAGACCTCATTTGCTTTTCATGGCTGTTTATTGGACCACAATCTTTATGCATCCTCACTCAATTATGCATCTCCTAGACAGAATCTTCTTACCACTTTAAAATAATCTTTCTGTTGTTATCGTATCAAGGAGTCCACAGATCAAATAGCAGCTTTTGTCTTTTACTTTGGATGAGCTAGAGCATTAAAGGCTCAGGAGGAGCCTCGGAGTAGATCGACCAAAGCATGAAATGAGCAAAAAGGCAGTCTCCAGTCTAAGCAAGTCTCAACTGAATCAAACAAACAATGACTACTTTGTAATGGGAAGCTTCAAATGCCAGAGAGATCATTTAGAATTTATAGAGCAACTGGAAATGGTGTAAGATGTAACTACTATTGATTGGATTAGTCACTTAAAAAGATTCAATAATTGTAAACATCTCATGCGGATTTAAAACAATAGTGATCTGCGTTTATGTTTTATGAGTTTTTATCTGTTTTAAGAACATTTAGTGTTGCGAACCTGAACATTTGGACAATTTTAGCTGTCTAAAACTTTAACCGATTATCAAAAATTAGTAGTTTAAATTAAAATTGATTATCAATTAGCTGTGAATTATTCAATTAATCATTGCCCCTCTACTAGGATTATTTACCTAAGACAGACAAAGATGATGCCTCACCTGCATTGTCATTCTCACTGTTGCTGATGTTGTTGCCACTAAAATTTAAGGACATTGCTGTGTTAGTTGCAGACAAGCTGAAAACAGAAGTAAGCATCCCACTTCCACAATGACAAAAGCAGAAGTTATAGGCCTAGGTCTGTACATCAGAGACGGCCAAATATGGTGCATTCTTCAACAATATGTTACAATTAAGATTGAAAATCTGGTATTTGTGCTTTACAGATGTTACAACAGGGTTCACCTCTGTTTCATTTTGATGGATAGTCATACATATTGTGGGAATGCCTTTTAAAAGGATACCTAAAAAATTATCTTGTCACACTCTTTTAGTATGCATATGCAATGCTGCGTTCAAGTACAACATGGGAAACATTAAGTCTGATTCAAATGTGCTGTTTCAGTCGGCACATCACGTCGTCTTATAGAGCAAACTTTATGGGGAAATCAGTGTACTGCTAAGGACAGTTATCATTTGTAAATTTGCAAACATGAAAACTAAAAAAAAAAATTTTAAAAATCTAAAAAATAAAATCAAATCAAAGGGGAGTACTCTCAATTACTGACGTGCACATATGCATGACCAAAGAGTCGCTCAAGTATCCATTCCCTCCTTTATTTGTCACACTTTTCCTCTTTATGCCTAGTTAAACACAGTTGGAACAGTCAGGGCAATCCACTTCTTCCTAGGCAATTATGCAACGGTGTTTGTTGTTGAGTACAAAAAATATAATTACCGTATTTTACACATATTTTATACTCTATAAGCCGCACCAATATATATGCGACAACAGCAACATTTGAGAAAAAAAACAAAAAACAAACAAACAAAACATTTTTGTCACGGATAAACTGCACTGGACTATAAGCTGCAGGTCATAACATCAGATATTTATGCAAAAAGATGGTATATGTTTCTAAAATGTATTTATTTATTTATTTTAATTGTCTCCAACAGCAACATCCTCTCTTTAACAGAGTTGACATGCCTGCATGTTTAGTCCCAACATATTTATGGAAAATTGATGAATGGATATTTTCAACATATCACCCAAAGAAACTGCAAAGTTAAATAGCAGTTCAAACTCGAAAGTCAATACAGTGGGCCGCCTGTTTACAAGATGAATCTGTTCCACGTTTGGGATCGTAACGCGAATTCGCCAGATGGTGGGCAATCCAAACCTATGTTAATTAGCTAATGCGTGTAAAACCCTAGGTAACATCAAAATTGTAAATACATATTAAAAGTTGGGAACAAAATAGTATAGTAAGTGCTACTTATATATAATATACATGAATACAATTAAATGACATAGTAAATAAAAAATGTATAAATAAAATAAAAAAAAATGTATAAACGATTTAATTACCTTTGAGTGATGTGACGACCTTATGGCTATATTCCCTAGTGAGGGTCCAACCTAGCCTCGTCCAACCTATCCTAACCTAGCCTTGTTCGTATTTCTTGATTAACTCCAGATTCGTTTCCATACTAATCATCTTCTTACTTTTCTCTTTAACATCACTAGCAATCTTGAGACCCATGGCTAATCAATTAAAGTTTGAATTAAACACTAAAATGCACACAAAATACAATTTTGTAAGCACTCCCACGAGAACAAATCTTTAACATGCCGCCATTTTGACACCATGACGCTGGCCAAGAGCAGACCAGCATCTTAGTGACTCTGAATCAATAGCAGGCCAGTATCTTAGGGAGTCGAGACGCCGACCAATCCCAGACCAGCATTGTAGTGATGTATGCAGTGACGCGTGTAGTGACATATAAGTGCAGTGCCTCTGACAGACACGCACGCACGCACACTGACTGCCATGTTTGAGTTGTTTTGTATGTCGTAAGGTGAAAAAAATGGTGTATAGAGGGGACAAAACAATGTCACGGTTCACGTCATCAGGTGAAAAAAAACGTAAGGCAGGGACGTCGTAAATCGAGGGATCCACTGTATTTTGATAGCATCTTCTTCTGTCTCCTGCTAAGTGATTTTAATCAAATTTACAAATTTTATTTCAAAATTAAAAATTAGAAAGATTATTTTAATGAACATATAAACACATTGCACATAGTTGAGATATACAATTATGTATACTGTATATCAAATTTACACTTCAAACTTCAACAACATTCTCTTCAATTTTTACAATTTTTTAAAATATTTTGTATAATATATTTTCAAAATTACTTTGGGACACAGCCACTGATTCACATCTTTTCAGTTATATTTCATGGCTGTTCAATAAAATTGACACCTTATGTCATTCAGTGTGCACACATGCTAAGAGAAAATGTGAACTGGACCTTAAAACAGACTGAAACGAGACTTGCATAATAACGCCATATGAATGTGTTAATGTAACAAAGTTTGATGCACTCATCCCAAATTTAAACTAAACACACGAGCGATGCAATAAAAAAAAGGTCTGATCCAAAATTCACTTTAACACTAAAGAGAACAAGATGAGCGGGAGGCCTTTTCAGCCTTTATATGTTAGAAAAGAAATAAAGGAACCTCTTTTTAAACGCCACAGAACCAAATGATAAAATACAACAAACTTTCTAAGTCACTTTGTCTATAATTAGCCACAATTCATCTAAATTAGACAGACAACCAATTATTTACAAGTATTTTGGTGAATTAGAGTTATAGATTATACAGTATATTGTAGATTTTTATGCAGAAAGATAGCTTTTTAAAATATTTCTAAAACTTTTTATAATTGCCTGCTTATAGCAACATCCTATCTTCTACAGACTGAACATGCTTGCATATTTAACACCAACATATTTAGGCATTTATAAATTTGCATCAGAAATTCAAGTTTGTCATTATACGTGATGCTGCCAAAAGATTAAAAAAAATAATAATTTAAAATGAATATCCACGAAATTTGAAGAAGTCCAAATTACAAGAACATAATTTTATTTCTTTACTGTCAATTGAATCTGAGTAAAATAAAATAACACAAACATATTAAAAATGAAACAATAAATAAAGAAAATGCTTGCACTCACTAAAACAAATGGCGGTCGCAATCAATCAGTCTTTCCAATATCTCCCGATTTTTCTGAACCTCTTCATGCTCTCGTTCTCCATGTACTGAGATGTACAGTACAGTGAATCCCGTCGAGTGTCCCCAAAAGTTTTTAAAAGCACCGTAACACATTGAGGAGCTCTCTTTATCTTCAAACTGAGATTTACAATACTGCATATCCACTCGGGTGTCCCCATAAGTTTTTAAAAGCACCGTGGCGCGTGTGTCCAGCTGTGCTTCGGCGTGTCATTGTTGCCTTGGTTAAACAAGTTTGCAAATGCAGTGTAGCTCCAAACACCAAATCGATCTTTTGCAAACAAAACTCATTACCAGCAGAACTATTTTCCAGGGTTAGCACCCC
Source organism: Hippichthys cyanospilos (assembly GCF_059441005.1). Classification (NCBI taxonomy): domain Eukaryota; kingdom Metazoa; phylum Chordata; class Actinopteri; order Syngnathiformes; family Syngnathidae; genus Hippichthys; species Hippichthys cyanospilos. Next base: position 2,793,883 of record NC_142383.1, read on the forward strand.
TGGTAGCCCAGCCAGCCAGCCAGCCAGAAAAATGGCAAAGTTCAACTCACGCCCCTGTTCACCCAGCCATAAAAACAGCAAAGACAAGCTCACATCCCTGGTAGTCGAGTTGTTCGCTGTTTGGAAGTGGCGGACAAAACACATTTCCCCGCCCAGAATAGGTTAGCTAAAAGCTAGGCAACGACTTTAATGCAGATCAGTCAGGCTAACACTGCGTAGCTTGATTACTGCGCATAGCACCGCCTCAGTGCAGTGAGCATCCACTCACGTCACATTCAATGTGAGGTGGAGATCTTATGACTCGATTGGGTATTACAGCAGTCAATTAAGTATACGGGCCACTCACATATCCATCTGCGGCTGCGCAGAAGTCCGCAAGTGTTGAAGCGAATGCCCTAGCGCCATCGGGAGCAGGCAGATTACATACAGTCAGGCGACACAAGTTAGTTGAATTCTAATTGGCTATAAACTCTAACTTAAAACTACAACACTCGCAGGTGCGTAACCAAATGGATATAAGACATGAAAAGAACAGAATATGGAGAATAATATATATATATATATATATATATATATATATATATATATATATATATATATATATATATATATATATATATATATATATATATATATATAAATTTACATGACAAACTTTTATTAAAAATCTTATTGAATTAATACATCTTTTTAATACAATACTTTTAAAACCCTTTTCAACACAGGCATTGATTCACATTTTTTCAGTTCTATTTCATAGTTATTTCATAGATGGACAACTTGAACAAATACAAATATTTGCTTTACCGGTGGATTGTCTCCTGGATGCTAGCCAAAATAAAAAATTAAAATAAAATGCAAATAAGCCACACTGAACTATAAACCACAGGCCTCAAATCATGAGAAAAAAGGTTCGGCCTGTAGTCCGAGCATGAACATAAAATAAGGTATCTATAAATATACAAACAGTAATTTTGTACTTGTAATGATGACTGTTTTAAGGCCACAAAAAGTACTTTGATGTCATAGACAATCGGCTCTCATGGACGAGCCTTTCTTCCTCCAATTAGTCAGTTAAAATTGAGGCTCCACAGTACTTGTAATATATATAATCTTAAGAAAATAAGTAAATTGTTCAAGGATATGCTCACACAAAAGAGTTGTAAAATTATCTGCTTGTTCCATACTTTCAGGAAGCAAGTAGCAACAAGCCCCAATACCTGGTTGAACCTCCACTCCCTCACAGTTGAAAAAATTGATTGGCCAAAGATCAGATTACGCTTATTAAAGTGTGGGAAAAAAGTACATTAAACAATCTAGAGTAAGTCAGCAACTTCACTATCCAAGCGGGGCTCTTCCTCTCCACTAGCCTGAAAGTCATCCATTCATCAATCCATTTTCTTAACCGCTTGTCCTCACAAGGGTCGTGGACTTGCTGGTGCCGACAACAACTGTCTTTGGGCAGTAGGAACACATTGCACCGGTTGCCAATTGCAGGGCACATAGAGATAAACGAAAGGAGAAAACCCACGCAGGCACCGGGAGAACATGCAAACTCCACATAGAGTGCTGGAGGCAAACTAGGAACCTCAGAGCAGTGAGGCAGACCTGCTTACTATTATTCAACTAAACCTGACATCACATTACTAGTACCACCATATCAAAGAACGAGCATGTTCATCGAGGCCATAGGTGTCGAATTCTAGTCCTCGAGGGCAGGCATCCTACATCTTTACGGTTTTCTCTCCCCAACACACCTGATTTAACTGATCAACTTATTAGCAAGTTCTGCAGGAGCTTGAAAATGATCTTAATCATTTGAATCAGGTGTGTTTGAGAGAAAGGGTTCAAAAACATGCAGTCCTTAAGGACTGAAATTCAACACCTATGTTCTAGGCCGTGAATGTAAGACGTCAATTTCTTTGTATTTAACATATCGTTAAAAAAAGGTAGGGAACAGAATAGAACTCAAATGATAATTTAAGAAACTGCTTTATACTCCGGATGAATTTTGTAAAGTAGCACATGAGTGAGCTGCAGCTCAAATTTAAACCTAACAATCGATGTTATTGACTTGTTAAAATAATACGCAGGTGTCCAACTCCAGTTCTTGAGGGCTACAATCTTGCACGTTTTGCAACCCTTTCTCTCAAACACCCCTGATTCAAATGAGTCGGATCATTTTAAAAATCCTGCAGCTCTCTCTAATAGGATAATCATTTGAATCAGGTGTGTTGGGGCGAGAAAACATGCAGGATACCGGCCAATATCTTGCCAACTTTACTTAAGTCCCCGAGGACTGGAGTTCGACACCTATGGTAAGTGGGACTATATGATTTTTTTTTTTTTTTTTTTTTTTATGTAACTTGCCCAAACGCTGTTTTGACAAATGTGCCTTTCAGACAAATGGCAATGGTTTATTTATCAAAGTAGAGATTTATCCCTCTACAGTTGGCACACCCTCTCAACATAGCAGTGTGAGAATTGACACCCAGAGGCTATAGCTTTGTCTTTTGAACACAACACGCCCCAGGCGCAATTTTAACTCAGATGAAGTAATACTACTTGGTTATTTACCCTCACTGTCGTGTGCGGAACTGCAGCCGAATGAGCAAAACAGTAATGGTAGAATACGGAAATGTTCAAAACATCAAAAGTACACATCAGCAGAAAAACAAATTAATTGCTCGACCTCAATTGCAGACACCTTAGCTTTTTCTATAGATCACTGCACACGTCATAGTGTGATCTACAGTGGAGCCGCCAGACAGCCAGCCCCGCTACGGTATGAGCATGAAGCGAAAAGGCACAGTTAGCCTCCACTAGCCATCTCGAACTACACGCCATCCCGTGGAATTTTTTAAGGAAGTAAACATACACGCCTACGCGCTATTACTTTTTAACGGCACCAAATACAACGGATTTAAAAAAAATCACCGTGGCTAACTTTTCATTTTGTTTTCGCACCGAGTCCCAGGTGACGTCAAGGACTTCTTGCAAGAACGTTGGAAACTTTTCAAAGTTGAAAAGAGAAACCCTTACCTGAGCGTGCGCAGTGCTGCCGACAGTCCCCTTGGAATTTCAACAACAAACGACTTAGCCGTGATTTCAATTAATCCAAGAAACAGGACAAGTTTGAGCAGGGAGAATGGGCAGTTAGCGACCTTTTTTTCTGACTTCCCCTCCCTATCCGCTCCGGGTAGTGGTAGCTACAAACTCCTCCCTGGATGCATACTGCCTGACTGCAGTGGGGCGGGCGGTGTCCCACGTCACCCAGGAGGAAATCGGGGTCTAGTTCTTCTCCCAGTTTTCTGACTGATCTAATCTGTCAAATCCGTCAAAACAATCACACACTAACAATTTATTAATGATCAAGACGGTAGGGACCAGTTCCGAAAAAAAAGATGAAAGATTATGGAACATATAAAACGATAGTCCTCATTCATTACTTTTGCGTCATCTGGTGGTACATAGAGGAACAACGCCCCTGCTCACTGTCCGGTTGTCATAAAAAAAACATCAACATCACATTTACTCAGTTAAAATGAGGCCACATGTTATTGGCAATATTATTAACTACATTTTACGATGCTTGGTATTGAGTAAATATTAATTAATTGACCTTAAGTAACCATCCATTTGAAAAGAGAAGCTTTCATTAATTAACACCTAAACAAAAATATTTAGTTGATAGAAAAAATATAAACATTCTATACGTGCAAATAGTATGAATGAAAAGTAAATTACTTACAGATATCACTGATTTACAATTGTGTAGTAATTTAACTGAATTCACTCAAATTTAATCCATACAATGAATTAAATCCAAATAAATTAAATCTTTTTTTTTCTTATACTACAAAAGTAAATGGCAAAGTTCTATGACACCCCATCGAATGCCTCAATTTATCACTAACAAGTTAAGACTTGATTTGAAAACCACTTAAACCTAACAGCCAGGGCCTGTTCCGCTTTTTAATGAAGTCTTTAATCCAGGGGTTCTTTTTTTGAAGTCTGGGACCCCTTTTAGAAAGCAAATTTTCCAAGGACCCTTCCCATTGGAAATATTTGTGGACACAAAAAAATGTATATATTTAAAATTCATTAGCGTATTTAAATTTAAAACTTCAATAAGCGCCTTTTTCATTCACCGACAGATTCAATTTGACAACAAGTATATTTGTTACTTTTCAGCTATGCTGAAATTCAGAAAATAAAAATTGCAAATTGCACAGCTCCTGATAACAAACCAGGTTAATTTCCAATTATTTAGTCCAAAGCAACATTATAAAATAAAATGCCACTTTAGCTTTGCTGGCTTCATTAGCGTGCAATTGTAGACACAAAAGGCAGTTTGACGAATTTCAAAAGTATTGCATTTTAAAAATATGTTAACTCATTCAACGCTAGGAACGTATTTTCACCTTTTGTTTTTTTTGTGGAGTGTGGAGTGGAGTTTGGAGTGGAGTGTGGAGTGGAGTGGAGTTTGGAGTGGAGTGTGGAGTGTGGAGTGGAGTTTGGAGTGGAGTGTTGAGTGGAGTGTGGAGTGCGGAGTGGAGTGGAGTGCGGAGTGGAGTGTGGAGTGGAGTGGAGTGGAGTGAAGTGGAGTGTGGAGTGTGGAGTGGAGTGGAGTGTGGAGTGGAGGGGAGTGTGAAAAGGAGTGGAGTGTGGAGGGGAGTGTGGAGTGGCGTGTGATGTGTGGAGTGGAGTGTGGAGTGGAGTGTTGAGTGGAGTGTTGAGTGGAGTGTGGAGTGTGGAGTGGAGTGTTGAGTGGAGTGTGGAGTGGAGTGTGGCGTGTGGAGTGGAGTGTGGAGTGGAGTTGAGTGTGGGGTGGAGTGGAGTGTGGAGCGTGGAGTGTGGCGTGGAGTGTGGAGTGTAGAGTGGAGTGTGGAGTGGAGTGTGGAGTGTGGAGTATGGAGTGGAGTGGAGTGTGGAGTGGAGTGTGGAGTGGAGTTGAGTGTGGAGTGGAGTGGAGTGTGGAGCGTGGAGTGTGGCGTGGAGTGTGGAGTGGAGTGTGGAGTGGAGTGTGGAGTGTGGAGTGGAGTGGAGTGTGGAGTTGAGTGTGGCGTGTGGAGTGGAGTGTGGAGTGGAGTGGAGTGTGGAGTGGAGTGGAGTGGAGTGTGGCGTGGAGTGTAGAGTGGAGTGTGGAGTGGAGTGTGGTGTGGAGTGCAGTGTGGAGTGCAGTGTGGAGTGTGGTATGGAGTGTGGAGTGGAGTGTGGAGTTGAGTGTGCAGTGTGGAGTAGAGTGTGGAGTGGAGTGTGGAGTGTGGTGTGGAGTGGAGTGTGGAGTGCAGTGTGGAGTGTGGTATGGAGTGTGGAGTGGAGTGTGGAGTTGAGTGTTCAGTGTGGAGTAGAGTGTGGAGTGTGGAGTGCAGTGTGGAGTGCGGAGTGGAGTGTGGAGTGCAGTGTGGAGTGCGGCATGGAGTGTGGAGTGGAGTGTGGAGTGTGGAGTGGAGTGGAGTGGAGTTGAGTGTGGAGAGTGGAGTGGAGTGGAGTGGAGTGGAGTGGAGTGGAGTGTGGAGTGGAGTGGAGTGTGGTGTGGAGTGCGGAGTGGAGTGCGGAGTGGAGTGTGGAGTGGAGTTGAGTGTGGAGTGGGGTGTGGGGTGTGGAGTGTGGGGAGTGGAGTGGAGCGGAGCGGTTCTCTGCATGCAGACCTTGGTGAAAACAGTTTGGACATTCTCTGATCGGAAGTGAAGAAATTTGTGAAAATGAAACTCAATACTGTCTCCTTGGCTGATACTATATAAAGAGTGAAGCACACTCACATTCACACACATATTCAGAGGGAAGAGTTCACACATACACATAGAGCTAAAGATGAAAATAAAGAAGAAAACAGGTCTCAATGCTTCCACCCTGATGTTGACCATGGTCATCATGGAAGCTTCTGTCTTTCCCATAAGACCATAAGTAAGATTATTATTTATAAAAAAATGAAAAAGTATAGGCCTACCTCAAACTGTATTCTTTTTAATATAGACACAAGAAACAAGCAATATTAAAAAAAATCAACTAATGTTAACTACTTTTTTAACAGCATTTATACAGGGTAAAAGTTTGTCTCAGCCAGGGGTGTCAAACATTCGGCCTGCAGGCTGTTACTGGTCTGCAAATCCGGCCCACCAGTTGATTTTGTAAAGGATAAAAATGAGTTGATTTTTTTTAAATGAAAACCTTGAAATGTTTTATGAATAATAGTGAGGTTGTGCTTTTACTATTTTGGAAAAATTACATAAAATTACTATTACAGAAGACATTCACATATTTTGGTATTTAAAAAAACAAACAATGTTTTATTTGAGTAAAGTATAATATGCAAGAGATCCCCAAGAAGAAAGAGAAGATAAAAAGCACAACCCTTATATTAATTTCAGGTGTTTTATATGGATTGGTTGAATTTTAAGACAAAGCAAGAGCAGTTTAGTTTTGATTGTTGTGTTGTATAAATGGATTGGGTTAAGAGATAACGCCACTTTGTGGCCAGATTGTTTAGAATAAAAAAAACTGTTTATGAGATTTTTTTTTTTTCCCATAGTGAGCAGTCCATTTAGTCTTGAGCAAATGTAAGAAGTTTGTTTGAGCGACAACATGATGAAAATGAGAAAATTCGTGACAATAACTAATCAAATGGCAGATGAGGTTGTACCCCTGTAGGAATGTTGAACCATCAAAACCTTGTGACTGGATGCTGATCTGAGTGATTAAGCGAAAGTGTTCGTCCTGTCCATGGTGGTGAGGTCCACCTGAAGTGTGTTGATGACCCCAACTGCTATGAGGATCGTTGACCGATCATCTTGGATCCATATGTCGTCGCCAGAGGCAGGTACCACTGACAGACAGCTCATGCACTTTTGAGGTGATGTTTGATTGGTTTCGACATCAGGGGAGCATGTTCTCTGGAGCTTCCTCAGCTGCCTGAGAGCTGTGAGAGCTGTCACAGGACCTGACCAAGCAGGTAGTGAATTAGATGGCATCCAGCCCCTTCCCTGTGTCGGGAGCGATCCAAACTCTCATGAGTCATCATTTTTGGTTCTTCCTGTGGGGGTAGGAATCATTTGTCTTTTCAAAAGGGTGAAAGAGCCATTTTTTGATGCATACACAATTGAACAGAGAGAAGTATTGATTGGCAGGTGACATCACCCTCTCCAAATAAAAAAGGAAATAGATCCAATATATTTGAGAAACGTGAAGATGTGACTTTGAATTGACTGCTCACTGAGAGTATATTATGTATAAAAGCGTTATCTATGCAATGGAAAACACTGCTAATTGTTGAAGCCAGACGGGGTATAAAGATTAACATAGCCTCTGAGTGTAAATGTATGTGGTCTTATAAAACTAGTCCTACAGTTGAAAATCTTACTGAAGTAACTGATGTAAGGTGTGAGAATTTTAAAATGTGAGAATTTGAACAAATATGTCATAAACAGGTGGGGGGGGGGGGGGGGGGGGACTGTTAGAATAATTTTATCTAGGTTATTTCACATTTGTTCTTATAACAAATATATTAGAACTGGAAACATGGATATTTTTTGTTGGAACTGTTGGTGAAGCGCATGTGAGGAGACAACACTTCTCCAAGGGCAGAACAGCATGGACTCGCACCTACACCACCCCACCATCATAAACTCATCGTCTGCATTGTTGTCAGGACCTCTCCCCCAAAATCCTTAAGGGCAACAATGGCTTTTGTACCTAGGGCCATCTCAAATAAATGAATAGGGAGCAAAAAGGATCTATAACAAGACCGGAAGGAGATCTGAAAAGGTCGGGTTCCTGTCCGCTCTCCTTGCAAGAATGAAAACCTTGTTATCTTCCTCCTGTTTGTTGTCTACTCGAGTCGGATGCCAAGTTATCTGAGGATTCCAGCGGGCGTGGCAGACTCCAGAAAGACCGTGGCCACGGCAGGCTACCTAGAGTGAGCCTAAAATCCTTTTCCAGGACTGGACCTCAGCCCGCCAGCTGAGATCTGATGGTTGACGGCATTCCGATGGAGGAAGACAACGGTGGAGCTGTTTGATTTGTTGCAAACACAATTCGCAGGGCAACACCAGGCCAGCAAGGGGCAAACATCCCCAAGGAACATATCCCTATGAGACCCTCCACATGGGTGTCATTGAATTAAACAGAAGTGGCCCCTACAAATATTGTTTGATAATTGTAGACTCGCTTTCAAAATGGGTTGAAATCTTCCCAACCAAACAACCAGATGCGATGACGGTAGCAAAAGTTATTTGCAAAAATATCTTATATCTATTCTTGATCATGGTATTTTAAGAGTTATCTGGAGTGACAATGGCACTCATTTTGTAAGTCAGGTAATTGATAGAATGTCAGAGCATTTAGGCATAGATGTAAAACACCATTGTGCATACCATCCACAAAGTGCAGGACTGGTTGAGAGAACCTGTAAAAGGACACTGTAAAATTAAGACTGAGAAAAACCATGGAAGAAACAGGGAAATCGTGACCAGACTGTCTACACCTGGTGAAGATGTACATCAGAATTACACCCACTGCAACAGGTGTAACACCGTTCGATGGTCTATGGTAGACCATTCCATCTTCCGCTGTGGGAAGGACAATCAGTGCATGATAAGGAAGACACACTCGACCCAATGACAGAATGGCTATGTAAAAACATGTTGTAAATGCAAATGATCTGCCGAGTACCCCTCTGTCCTCCCCACAGGAACTACTGAAGCCCGGTGACCTGGTCTTGATCAAAGTCATCAAACGAATGTGCTGGTCCAGCCCAAAGTGCGACGGACCGTTCAGAATCCAACTAACCAACCCAACGGCCGTAAAAGTCGCTGAAAGAGACACGTAGACCCGCCAGTCACATTGCAAGCGTGTTCCTGTCGCCCCAGCTTCCGACAAGCAATTGTAACCATGACGATCTAGTGTGGGCTCCACAAGCTCGGTCCAATCGGACAAGGACAGCTTTTGAAAGTACCGGATGCTGAGGACCCAGGTACCCGGTGGGGACATGTGCTAGTAACCTCTGTCCCCCACTCTTTTTGGCATTCAAACGCCATCAACTCTTAAGACTCTCACCACCCAGGGGATGTCCAGGCCACGAGGCTACTGCCTCAAGCGAGGGGTAAAGGGGGAATTTTTCCTTATTAAGAAGGTTTTCGCCCCCTTCTGGCTCCCCGACCCTGTTGATAAAGCCTGACGGAAGTCAACAATTTGATGTTTTTACATTGTTTTAAACTCAAAACAGGGGGCAAATGTAAGATAAACTAGTGATAAACGATGATTCATTAGTGCAACAGCTTTGCTTCATGTATTCTAACTGCTACTTTTTCAGACACCACAGCGCCTCCTTATCTCATATGTGTGTGTGTCTTAAAAACAATGTTAAGGTCAAGGCCTGAATCGCAAGTTATCTGCAAGTTCTGCCACGGTGCACAATGTTCATGTTGTGCGACGGTTGGAATCTGAGACCCCCACACCTCAGTAACAGTTTTTAATAAAAAGGCTGCAGCCTGAAAGCTCAGAGAGAGAGAGCGAGAGAGAGACTTTGCAACGAGGCTGACATGGTCACGCTCTCTTTCGAGCTCTCCCCACTGCAGTGGTAAAACTTAATCTCTGACTCCTGTGTTGTTATTTACACCTCTCCTCGGGTCATTTGTGGGGTATCGAGCCCACTTCAAACCCAACAGTTACATAAATATAGACCATAATTTTATTGATTTTCCTCCATAAGACCTGCAAGGTAAAACAAATTTGACACCCCTGGTCTAAGTAGGAAAAAACCCTGTGCATCAAAGTGCCTGAAAAAAAAAGATGCCAATCCTTTTTATCACAATTACACTTCACATGGCAAAAATGTATAATTTTCCATTTGTTTAATCTTCAATTTTGGAGTTGCGCTGACTACAGCTTCTTTGACTGTTGCTGTTGTGTTGACTGGTGTCTTGTTTTTTTTTTTTTTTTTTTTTCCCTCCTCTTGCTGTGCAGCCAGTTCCTCCAATTTTGGTGGGTTAAGGATCACTTGGTCTTCTAAGAAGGAATGAAAGACTCTTACCTCCCTTACAACCCTGATTATACAGGGGGTGAGAGTAAGATGATATAACATTATAACAAATAAAGACACTGTCAATACTGAAGGGAAAGGCCATCAATCTGTCACTGACAGATGACTGTTTTGCTGACAAATGAATGGAAAATTCTGTGTGTTCCTGGGTCATTATAAAGCATTGAAATGGAGTTTGTGAAAATCAAGACCATAAATGGCATTGAAATACATTAACACAATACCCAGATACAAATAAAAATACATATTTAGACACACACAATGTATATTTATTTTTTATTCTTAAATGTGACAAAGATGACCCTTCATACAGTGTAATAAAACAATAAGGCTTTTGGAAATTTTGGTATCATGATTCATGTTTCAGTTTGTGTTCCATTCATTGTTTTGTTCAAACAAAATTAAGTGACAACCTTGGCCAAATATTGTATGCGTTGAAAAAAACTTCAGTTTTGACAATAGCTGACATTAAAAATAAAAGTCACACAAAACATTATTAATGACCCATTTTATGTATTTTGTCAAAAGTTACGAGCAGATGATTATTTCTAAAATATCTTCATTTTGATAGTGATATGCAACAATGAAATCCAGTTGATCAGTTGGAATGTCAATTCACAATTACAATTTCGGAGGCTGGCTTTGCTCAGTGAGGAAATACATGAACCTTTGAGTGACCTCAGCAACCAATGGCTGTCAGTTTTTGCATCTCCTTCAAAGGTTCCCAAATGCTTCCGGACAAAAAAACAAAACAAAAACGCAGCAGATCCTTATGCAGTCCTTGGAGGCAGCCTTTGCTTGTAGATCCCAGCCAAGGCTTTGGCAGCACTATAGATCATCTGGCGTTGTGTCATTCCCGTCATAGACAGAAGCCATTCTGTTTTATCGACGTTGACTAGGCTACGTTCCAGAACATCACCTACTGTAACCATAAGACCGGACCATCGAAGGCTGTAGTCAGGAGGAGTCAGGGATTGAGCCTGTATGCAGATGACAAACATATTTTGTGAGAAGTTTCAATCTTGTTGGCCAAACTACAGAGTGATGTTACAGTAATAAATATCATAATTTTCGGACTATAAGCCGCACCGGTATATAAGCGCACCAGCAAAAATTGAGCAAAAAAACTTTTTGTCACGGATAAGCCGCACCAGACTAAGTAGAAGGACATAATATCAGGTATTTACGCAAAGAGATGCTATATGAAGTTTTATACCTTCTTTTAAATTAAAATTTTCAGTCAAAACTATCTTTTCAATTGCCCGCTTACAGCCACTGTGTAAACATTCAAACACATTGCGCATAATTCATACATACAATCATACTGTACACACAATTATAAATACAGTGGGCCCCTGTGTTACGAACTTAATCCGTTCAGCGGCTACGCTCGTAACTCGAACTGCTCGTATGACGGGCAATCCAAACCTATGTTAATTCGTGAATGCGTGCATCGCCCGCAAAAACCTTAGGTAAAAACATCACGACTTTATACACATATTAAAAATGAGTAACATAACCTACTGTACAGTTAAATAACATATACAAAGGAAAAATGACATTTACCTTTGGGGCGACGTGACTTGAGCTGGGTGGAGGCGGAGGGGAGCAGAGACCAACCCGCAGAATTTATTTTTTTATTTTCTTAAACGGGAACTTTTCTCAAAACTAGAACCTATCACCGGCGATTTCCTTCTCTTTAATCCATAATAGAAGAAGCCTCTCAATTTTGTTGTCAATCAAGGTCCGTCCCCCGGCAAGGAAAGTCTTGCCCTTAGAAGATTGCCGAGCGGTTACGGCCATACTCACTAGCCATGCGTGCGCCTCCGTTTTTTTTTTTTTTAATTATCTCCTGCTTGGTTTCTATTGTCATCATCCTCTTACTTCTTCCTTTACCGCCACTAGCAATTTTAGAAGCCGTGTCTAACAGATAAAGTTTGCAAAGTCTTAACAACATTCCTTCCTTCCGTTTTTGACTCTTTTCTCTCCTTCCTTCCGTCCCGACCAGCTGTGCCATCAAGCTAGATAAAGGCGTTCGGCCAATAGCATATCGGCATTTCTGTGATTGACGTGACGCCGGCCAATAGCATCTTCCCTGAGTGAGACCGTGACTGACACAGTGACTGTGACATTGTAAGAGCAATAGCATATCAGCGTTACCGTGTCATGCATGAGCAAATGCTTTCGTTAATGAAGCAAAGCGAGGTCAATTGTACGCACACATTGACTGGCAACGCGTGGCGAATTCATAGTTAAAACCATCATTAATTTACACACATATTTTAAATTAGTACCATAATCTACTGTACAGTTACTATAACAAGCATGGATAAACAAAGGATAAATGACATTTTCCTCTGGGGCGATGTGACTTGAGCTGAGTGGAGACGGAGGTGAGCAGAGACTAACCCGCAGAATTTATTGATTTATTTTCTTAAACAAGAAGTTTTCTCAAACTAAAACATATCACCGGCGATTTCCTTCTCTTTAATCCATAATAGAAGAAGCCTCTCCATTTTGTTGTCGAGCGAGGTCCATGCCCCGGCAAGGAAAGTCTTGCCCTTAGAAGATTGCCGAGCGGTTCCGTCCATACTCACGAGCAAGGTTAACTATGCACGCGCCTCCTTTGTATTTTTTTATTATCTCCTGCTTGGTTTCTAATGTCATCATCCTCTTACTTCTTCCTTTACCGCCACTTACAATTTTAGAAGCCATGTCTAACAGATAAAGTTTGCAAAGTCTTCACAACATTCCTTCCTTCCGTTTTTGACTCATTTTCTCTCCTTCCTTCCGTCCCGACCAGCTGTGCCATCAAGCTAGATAAAGGCGTTCGGCCAATAGCATATCGGCATTTCTGTGATTGACGTGACGCCGGCCAATAGCATCTCCGTGAGTGAGACCGGGACTGACACCGTGACTGAGACAGTGACTGTGACATTGTAAGAGCAATATCGTTCCACGTTGCCGTGACAAGCTTTAACTACTGATTTTGATGACGTGGCAAGGCGAAAATATATGAACAAATACAATGGCCGGCATGTCAGATTGCTCGTAAGGCGAACGGTCTGTGCGTAAATGGGGGACAAAAAACTCCACGGACCGCACTCGTAAGTCGAAATGTTCGTAAAAGAGGCTGTTCGTAAACCGGGGGCCGACTGTATATATCAAATTACACACCAGAAACTTTTTTTCTAAGGAGTTATTCATTTTATACGTCATTTTTATCTTTTAAATACTATATTTTAAAAACTTTGAGCCATTGATTCACATCTTTTCAGCTCTATTTCATAGTTGGTTCTACAAAATGACAGACAGACACACATTTGTTTTAGTGGTGGACTACCTCCTGGTGGCTTGCAGGGAAGAGAAGGAAAAAAAAAAGAAATAAACAAGCTGCACTGGACTATAGACCACAGGGCTCAAATCATGAGAAAAAAAGTTGTGGCTTAGAGTTGGAAAAATATGGTACTCTTCGCCAATAGGCGGAAGCGCTATACAAGACGGTAAGGGGTTTTAAATGGTGTTCCTTTGATTCCTGTTCATTAAACTTTGATAATGACTTTGATGTTAGTATAGGCTACAAAGTTACAAATTTTAACTTTCTGGCGGGTGGTACGCTTTCACACTTTTTTTTTTTTTCTTACATTCATTCCCTCAGCCATTTGCACTTTTGCATTTAGATATTTATTCATGTGTACCTGCTGGACATGTTCTAGAGCCAAAGGGGTTGCCTGGGTGAATACCTCTACCCGGGTATTATGGCCAGGGTCCTCCAGGATCAAACAGCCTATATCAAACCATCTGAAGAAAAAAAAGAACAGCATTTTCAAATTGTGAAATTATCAGAAGAAGGGCCAATAAAGTGCATTTGCTTCAATATTTAGACATTTTCCTTTCGTGATTCACATATTCTCGGTTCTATTTTATAGTTGTTCCATAAATTGATACCTCGAACAGATACACACATTTGCTTGACCAACAGCTTGTCTCCCGATGGCTAGCAAAAAAAAAAAAAAAAAATGCAGATAAACCTCATAGGACTATAAGGTGCAGGGCTCAAATCATGAGAAAAAAAAGACTGCCTATAGTCCGAAAAATTCAGTATATTCTCAAGGAATGTCTTACTTGTCAGGAAAGAGCTCAGCAATAAATTTTTCCATTGAGACCACTGGCTGCTTCTCGTGGATCACACCCGATCTTCTCAAACTATCAATGCGCTCCTGAGCCCCCTGCACCACACAAACAACAAAGGCAGGTAAGTCAGTTGGTAATTTACGTGGTACAAGACTTGGAATCTTCTTGCTATTAGGCAACAATATCAACAAGTGTATTTTCACAGTCCTCCAAAAGATTTGGAACAGGGTCCATCCATCCATCTTCTACCGCTGTCTTCCGGGGTCGGATCGCGGGGGCAGCAGCTTGAGCAAGGAAGCCCAGACTTCCCTCTACCCGGCCATTTGATCCAGCTCTTCCGGAAGGATCCCCAGACGCTCCCAGGCCAGCCGAGAGACATAGTCCCTCCAGCGTGTCCTGGGTCGTCCCCGGAGCCTCCTTCCACTGGGACATGCCCGAAACACCTCACCGGGAAGGCATCCTAACCAGATGCCCGAACCACCTCAGCTGGCTCCTCTCAACGACGAGGAGCAGCGTCTCGGCGGTGAGCCTCTCCCGGATGACCAAGCTTCTCACCCTATCTCTAAGGGAGAGCCCAGACACCCTGCGGAGGAAACTCATTTCGGCCACTTGTATCCGAGATATTATATTTTTTTTTTTCCCCCTCTACAATGAGTGAACATACCTTAAGCCCTGCTGCATAACCCACAGGCTGAGGGGCAATATTCGAAGTGGTGATTTCCCCTGTAACCATGGCCATCCCAAACACCTCTTGAAAAGCATCTCGGACTGCGTCAACAATCATCTCTTTATCTGATGTCACAACAATGTCAATGTCCCCTCTGGACTCTATGGGGAGAGGACACATCTGTTATCATAATGTAACAATTTTCATTATGTATCTTTATTAGATTTTAAAAGACTGCTGCTGCTATTACAAAAAAACTGTCAGGAAGAGAGAAAAGGAAAAAGAGAAAATTTTCCAAAAAAATTTATTACTAAAGAAATCTAGGTAAGAGATTTCCAACAGTCTGTTGGACCATCTACTCTTAATTTCCTTCGAACATTGACCATTTGTCATTTTGATACTACTCTTTGGCTAGTTTATGACACTTAAAAGGTATCTGTTCAGAATATGAGAATTGGAGAATCTTACTGATAAAAGGAGCCATGCCAGGATCTAGAGTGGTAATCATCGACTCAACAGAATGTTTGGTCTTATCCAGAACTGTTTTAACAACAGGGTTCCCAGCAACACCCTAAAAAGAAAACAAAAGCCTCTGTTGTCAAAAAAAAATACTGGTCAAACAATGGGCAATATTTAAGATTATTTAAAATGCAGTGAAAAACATCAAGTGAACTATTTCTCGGAATTTGTACAAAAAAGAGAGACAAAAAACACCTACACTTGAC
Source organism: Hippichthys cyanospilos (assembly GCF_059441005.1). Taxonomy (NCBI): domain Eukaryota; kingdom Metazoa; phylum Chordata; class Actinopteri; order Syngnathiformes; family Syngnathidae; genus Hippichthys; species Hippichthys cyanospilos. Next base: position 2,809,451 of record NC_142383.1, read on the forward strand.
GAAAACCTGATCCAGACTGGGCCTACTGGTGTGTTTTTAACCACATTAAAAGAGTGGTCAGTCATTCGGGACAACATTGTGTTATTTAGTTCAAATATCAGTGCTGTGACAAATCAAAAAGCAGCATGGCTAAGTCAAATATACAGTGGGCCCCCGTGTTACGAGATTAATCCATTTTGCAGTTGGGCTTGTAAGGCGAATTTGAGTGTCGCTTGTTATGCCAATATTCCCTAGTAAGAGTAGCCTAGCCAGAAAATAAGTGCAATTACCTAAAAACGCTTGCAGATGGAGCCAAAACAACACAAATACAGCCAAGCCCCTAGGGCAGGGGTCCGCAACCCACGGCTCTTTAGCAAGGTCCTAGTGGCTCCCTGGAGCTTTTTCAAAAATGATTGAAAATGGAAAATAATGATTGAAAATGGAAAATATTTTTTTCGTTTTAATGTGGTTTCTGTAGGGGGACAAACATGACAAAAATATTCTTAACATTTTCCAATGCTGTAAAAATGTGTAAACTAAATATTACATTTCAACATTTCTGTCAACGAAGAATTACGTCATAGCCTGAGACACGCGTTTCTGTTAGCAGGGCGGGATGCTAGGCAAGTGTCGGTTGTAAACAAACCGGCGGCCATGAGCCATGGATCCCAAAGGGGAAAAGAGAAAAATAACTGAGAACAGACGATTCAACATTTCTCGGACCGAATCATTTGCATTCGTTGCCAAATGCAGAAGGATTGCCTGAATGTTCTCTGTAGCGAGAAGTTGTCAAATAACAAAAATAGCAATGTGGAACGACATTTTCAGGGAAGGCGTTCTACATTTACAGCCGAGTACCCAGTTGGCAATGAGAGAAAAGGTGTGATTGCATTACTTCTGCAGAAATTAGAGGAGCGCAAAAATATATTTAAGAAGTCAATTGCATCTCCAAACTCCACGACTGCTGCAAGTTTCGTTGCAACCCGGGAGATAATAAAACGTGGCAAACCGTTTACAGTTAGTGACTACATGGAGTCATTCATCAACATATCAGAACACCAATTTAAGGACGACATAACCAAAACCGGGATAATACAAAAAAAAAAAAAAAAAGACACGCCTCTCTCCGCCAAGACAGTGAATGAAAGAACGATTAAAATGGCAGGCAACACCGATCAACAAATCAAGGACATTAATTCAGTGCCAGCATACTCAATTGCCAGTGATGTGATCGATATTGAACAGACTGCGCGTTTATGCAGGTATGTGGCTGATGTTTTATTTTTATAGATGCAGGCTACGTTTTATTGAACTCTATTGCCCAGATAAGGGCCACCTTATGCACGTTCCATTTTGTTTTTTCGAATCCTCATAAATAAAATCTTCTAAAATCCGCTTTATTTAATTTAATCAAAGCAATGAAACATAATTCATTAATAATGTAATTTAGTTAAACTTGAGGCGGCATCGCACAACAGAGTAGTCATGTGGTGTGTCAGGATGCACTGCAGGAAAAATAAACATTTTATCATGAAGCCTCATTATGTATTCATAGTTAATCATTTTCATAGTAGGCTAATATAGCTATTATAGATACATACAGCATGTGTTGCCTTCATTACAAGGCTTTTATTTTTTTGCGGCTCCAGACATATTTGTTTTTTGTTTTTTTTTGGTCCAATATGGCTCTTTCAACATTTTGGGTTGCCGAATCCTGCCCTAGGGTCATGACAGTTGTTTTTGTCACAAAACTGGGAAAATACCATAAAGAGGGGACGAAACAACTCAGCATTCCACATCTCAACATAAAAAAAAACGTAATCCAGGGACGATGTAACACGAGGGTCCAGTTTTCAGGTTATTGCACTTATTTTCTGTTGCCGTCACATGACTGAGATGCTGGTCTGCTATTGGTCAGCCTCACTCGTTTCAAAATGGCAGAACGGAAAAGCTTTGTTCTATCGTGAGTGGTTACAAAACTGTATTTATAGTGCATTTTACTGCTTAATTGAAATTTGAAAGGGTTAGCCATGGGTCCAGAGATTGCTAGTGATGTTAAGGAGAGAAGTAAGAAGATGATTTATATGGAAACAAAGCTGGACATAATCAATCCAAGGCCACCCTTAATAGGGAACATGGGCATAACAAGTGCCACTCAAAGGTAAATAAATCCTTTCTATATTATAGCAGTCACTATACTCTTTTAACACTAATTTTTAATATGTATGAACAATTTTGATGTTTTTACCTGGGGTTTTAAACGGATTAGCTATTCAACATAGGTTTGGATTGCCCGCCATATAGTGAATTCGCCTTACGAGCGATTAAACCCATATGGTTAGGCTCCTTCCAGTGTTGTAGTTTTAGGTTAGTTTTCATCCAAATGCAGGTTCGGATACATGAAGACAAGGACTTACAAGGGTCATACCTTTTCCCCCTTGTTCTAAATCAATTACCCGACTGAGTCAAGAACTGAAAGTCCAAATTGGAAAAAAAAAAAAAAAAAAAAAAAAAAATCGAGCTTTCAAAATACCATATGAAATTTTCCTTTCAATTTCCATTGACACAAAATACAAATCTAACAACTCAGGTGGACATGCTGTCAAAAAAATCCAAAATTTCACGTGTATCAAAAGTCATCCATAGAACATTGTTACTCATATGGTGCCATTAGTGACAGCGAATTATATCACTTTTTGCACTTTTATGTGGTGCACCGAGCCTGTTAAAGGATTATCGTGAATGAAAATTTGTCAGAGAAATCTCAAGACTTGGATCATGCCTTATGCCAAATTTTGTGACATTTCAATAATGGATGTGGCCTAAATGGCACCACAAAGTCTGATGAATTACAGTAACAATAAAAGCTGCTCTAACTTCACCAAGGTGAGCCCATCTTCTTTACAATTAAGCAATCGTTCCTTTAATTCAGTCCAAAATACATTCTCAAACTTACTGTATATTTCCATCGTCGAAGACAAATGTAGGAAATAAATGTTTTTCTTTAAGTGGGTTAGCCAGATCTACCTCATACTTGCTAAAGAAGGATGATTAGGCCTTAATTTCAAAACTATGAGTTTTCGTAAAAACGCCGGTGATGTGGCAAACAGTTGTTTGTTTAAAAAAATAAAAAACACACATGCTAATTTTGAGGCTTTTACCCTGCATACCAACTCAGGAAATTCTGTATATCGAACATGTAAAATCCATTGATATTTTATTCAAATATTGTGAAAATTTTACAAAATGGCCACAAAACCCGATGGTTCACTGTGACAACAAAAGCTGCTGTAACTTGATCTTCAACACATCTAAAAATTATTTTTTTCATTTTTGTGGTAGTTTCAGCTCCTGGCTAAAGGAAATAATTTTTTATTTTTTTTCCCCACCTCCAGGTTTGTTAAGCAGCTCTAATTACCTTGAAAAAGCCCCATATTCCTCCACCGGTATTGTCTGTAGATACTCTTGGATCTTCCTGCTCCTCAGGGAATGTGATTGGGGATCTGGTATCTAAAGCCCCTGTCATGACAGGCTGCTGAACCATAGGGTTAGACACTACGCCTGGAGATCAGAGGAAAGTCATGGACCAATCCATTGTCTCAACAAAAATTAATATTGACTACGCTGTTGTACATGTTACCTGGAATCGAGGATGGGCTTGAAAAAGTTGGCATCAGCGGTGTCTGTGGTGTTCGACCAGCATGACCCCGCGTGATGTCATATCCTGCGCTCATCGTAAAACTAGAAATAGGAGGTCCAACAGGAGGTGGACCAGAAGAAAAGACAGGTGGTCCGGTGGAAGAGGCCATGGGAGGCACAGAGGTAGAAGTATTGGCACTAAAGGCGGCAGCAGGGGAAGATGAAGGATGAAAGATGGAAGTCATGGGACTGCTAAAAGTAGAAAGAGGAGGAGCACTGATTGCGGGGGAACAAATGGACACGGAGCTAGTGCCTGGAGCGTTATGATGGCTTGATGGATCTGAAACACAAATTTTGGCACTTTATCATTTGAATGGCTAGCACCACGGTACCCCTCCATCTAATGTACACTCCACGCATATCACATTCAGGTCCAGAGAGGGCTATGGCCCGCGGTGGGCTAGCCCCCGCTGACCGGGTACCCAACACTTGTGCCGCCAGGGCTGAAGGTAGCTTATATTCTGTTCACCCAGAAAACATCACGGCAAATGAACAAATTTGATTCCACATTGCGTTTTGAACAGGTTGAACCACAGCAGAGGGCAAGCTGACAAGATCCATTTCTTTTATGCAGAAAGACTACGGGTGTGGCTTGTCAAACTAATACACCGCACTCCCAAAGTGCCATAAACAGAGTCTGGCCAAAATAAGATATTGTCGATTGTCGCAGCTACAGACACTGACTGGCTGAAAGCCATCACATGATTTTCATGAAACCAACTTGTAGGTTTTTTAATTTTAACAAATTTGGTCGGTCGTATTAAAATGCCAGGTGGGCCGTATACCGCCATAGTTTGCCCATGTCTGGTCTAATGGCTGTGAAGCAATTGTGCCGCGCTAAGCAGCGGCCAATCGTACTATTGCTCATAAATACGTGCATGCAGTGCCTTGCCACGTTTAGCAGAAACAAGCGGCCAATCGTACTATTGCTCATAAACACGTGCATGCAGTGCAGTGCAAAACTATGTCCATCATGTTTTTTTATGGCAGGAAATCGTGGCTTTATTTAAGGACTTTTTTTAATCAATTACAAAAAAAAAATAACGTTTCCAAGCATACGCTTGCGCACACACACAAACACGCTATTTTTGTACAAATTGGCTAAACATTCTCAGAAACAGAATCAAGGCAGATGTCCTACCTATGATCATCGGTGGAGGACTGATAGAAGCAGCTGCGCTCATTGGTGGCGTAGGGCTGGTTGGAGGTGTACTCTCAATCCCACTCTCTTCCATCATTTCCTTGACCTTCAACGTCCAATTAAAGGGGGCAGAATCTGACTGTAAAATTATTACAATTAGCGTCATTACCATATTGACGTATGAGCATTTTCTTTTTAAATTGGGCCATTCCATGCCAAAACACCCCCCCTCCACCCAAAAAAAAATAAAAAAATCTTGGATTAAACTTTGTGTACATGTTGACAGTGATGATGCAACACAAAATATCTTACTGGGTCGCTCTTCACAAATTAGGTTAATTTTAAATTGCCAAAATTGCTATTTAATTACCAAAATTCAGCTAACTGTTATCTAAACACCTGCTTCAATGGACCATGCGCCATCACTACTAAAAAAAAAAAGTAGAGCACGTTTCTTCAAACTCAAAATTGGCTTAGTTAAACTCAAAGTCATTTGGCAAAAAAATAATCTAAATACCTTTAACCCCTGGGTGTCCGGGGATTTTTCACTAGCCTGACCTTATCATCACCCAATTTGGGATGAGTTTGAAATGTAAACAGATGACAGTGGTAGTACAACACGTTCAACTTTCTGCTCCGAGGAGGAAAAAAAAAAACGTCAGGGGCAATCCGTTCATGTTTACAATTTACTGCATGTCTTTAAACATGAAAACATATCTGACGAGAGATCTAAGAACACTCCCGTGGGTGTACTCTTTAATCACATATAACTGTGGATACGCTTTAATATGTTGAATTATTCTCAGAGCGAGCGCAGTCCCATTAGCACCGTTCTTTACATTTTCTAAGCTTCAGTATGAACGCATTTTTAGCGAATTCAAAATATCAGCTGTACAGTACACATATACACGACCATTCATGACAAGAGCAGAAATATATCCAGCTGTGAAGCTGTTCTTGCCATTTGTATAACGTTTAGGTTTAACGTGTGTCGTTGAACTCGTGGAAGTGTAAATAACTAAACAATACGAACTAATAAGACTTTGTTACTCACCTGCTGGCTGGGTCAGCTCGGTTTTCCATGAACAACCACAGGCTCACATTGATGACGTCATGTACGCCACGTCTGCATTCTATTGGACTCGAGCTCCTCCCACTAATAAAAGAAGTCGCACTCGCTCATGGCTGTAGCAAGGACTTTATATCATACAAAATGTCGACTGATTACCCAATAAATGTTCAATGCTTTGCAATGTCTTATCTCTAATAATAAAGACAAGTGTTAAAAAGATAATAGTTCAGCAATAATTTCACATAGAAGGCCAAACTTCTCAGCAGATGTAAGGAACTCCGGTTTGTGGATCCACATCTTGCCTATTTTCGAACTCTCACTTTCAACACACCGGATTCAAATCATCAAGATTCTCAGGCTACTATAGAGCTGATCATTTGAATCAGGTGTGATGATAGAGGTACCCATCGAAAACGGACAGGCATTAGCTCTAGACCAGAGGAACTGGAGTTCCTTGCTCTTGCTCTCGAGTTCAGTAATGTTCATTTATTAAATGTTCTCGTATGTCACCCTCTACAAGATCTACATGGTAGTTATTAATATAGTTTATAGTACAGTGGTCGAGAGGGACAAACTGGCTACAAACGACAGAAGGCACATCGCGTGTAATACAATTATCGCACATGCAGGAAAAAATGCTACAAATAGGCACACACAATGTAAGTGAGCCAAGTCACTAGGGGGCGGCACAAGACCAGTAACGTTGAGACCAGCTCATCCGAAAAGCTCTGCTGGATTGGTGCTTGACCGGTTTTTTGGGGGGTAAAAAAATGTTCGCTTTACTTTTTATCTGTTTAAAGCTTCGGCTTCGTCTTTCAAAGTGTTATTGGAGGAAAGCTACGTGAATTTGCTAGTAACGTGAAAGCTTTATCTCTTCATTTTGACCAACACATTTAAGTTAACGCTAGTTTTTACGCCACGGCGTTTTCTCATCATTTTAGAAACTACGTTATCAGATGGATTACAAAATGAGTGCATGAAAAGTTGAATTGAGAGAAAAAGGATACATCGTGCGGAAAGGTAACATATTTCAGCAAGCTACGAAGAGATATAACCACAAAACATGAAAGTGATGAAGAGAAGTGGAGAAAATGCAGCAGGAATCATTGATAACAAATGACCCATTGCACTAAAATGTGCTCCCTTTAATTTGCTTTAAGTACTATATCCTTTTAATTTAATGTAATGTAATGTAATGTAATGTAATGTAATTTAATTTAATTTAATTTAATTTACGTTGACTTTGTGAACACACAACAACCAGTGGCGGAGCTGGAGTGTTATCCGTGGGGTGGCCAAAGCTAGTTCAGGGGGTCCACAGACTATAACAATGAATTTGTTTCTTGACTTATCAACTACAATCGGAGTGTCAAATGTTGAAATGTACATACTAAGCACACATGACATGAGATTTATGTATATGTAATTCTCAGTTTATTAACAATGCAGAAAATGTAAAACGCAACTTGGTAACATATTTTTCAATAATAATAACATTACTTTGAAAAAATATTAGTGTACACAAAATAAACACACAACCACCATTAAAAAAACAACACACATCAATAACCAACACTTCAAAATATCAAAAAACAAAACAAAACCTAAGGGTTCCTACACATTTAAAATTTCCAGACCCTTATTCTCAGACTTCTCAGTAACAGAGAAAGATAACTTTTTGTGACATTTGAGTAATAAACTGTGTATCATGTGAACAGCTCATGCAGTTCATTTGTTATCATTATTCTAAATTTGAATGCCATTATGCCACCAAATTATTTCCAGATTGTGGATAGGTAGTGTATGCAAAATAATTAACCCAATCATTTTAAGACAACCAAGAAAAGTATTAAGATAAACATATTTCCATAAAAAGATTACAGTTGCTGGTGTAATTTTTCAATTACAGTACATGAAAATGTAGACCTAGTGGGAGGGACCCAATGAATGATCTGAGGAAAAAAGTCATGAACATATGGAGGACGTCAGATGCAATTTTTGCTCATGGATTTTCTTTAAGGCGACTTTGACGAATGCATGGACAGAAAGAAACACACATACCATTAGACCCGTTGAGCAGTTTTGCTGACCTGGTAAACAAGATGTCATGTACTATCGTACCGGAGTTCCTTCCTCAGTTCCCTCCATCCGTCATCTTACCTGCTCTTTCTCAACAATCACAGGGATGCTGGAGGATATTCCGACTCTCTTTAGAGGAAGACACCCTGAACTGAACAGCAGGGCACACATAGACAAACAACCATTCACACTCAAAAACGCACGACAGGGCAATTTGGGGCGTTCACTTTCTGAACCATGCATGTGTTTGGGAATATTGGAGGAAACCAGAGGCCCTGGATAAAACCCATCCAACCACACGGAGAACATACAAACTCTACACAAGAAGGCCAAAGCCAGATGCAAACCCACATCATCTGCATTGTAAGGCGGAACCGAAAACCAGTTTGCCACCCCTGTGCATATTTTATTAGGTCCTTTGATGGAAAAATCCTTACATGCAAGCGCACTGGATTTTTCAAAGTGAACTCCAGACATCGACTCTCACAAATGGCCACTTCAGAAAGTTGACTTCGTCCCGCAACTGAGCTGCTCTCCTTGCGGGACACAAGCCAATGTAGTTAGCAGTGGCCATCAGTGCCACATATCTCCTCTTTAAGAAGACAATCTAATTCTGCTAATCTTGGCTGTAACAGCACTTTTACGTTGCTGGGTTTTACAGTGGCAGTCACCGATTAGCCAGTTAGCTATAATAAAAACATATATTTTGGGTGTATTTGTCACACTTTCAACTAGTTTTGAAATCAGAAAGAGGGTGAAGGCAAAAAGCACTTGCTTTTTCCCCCAAGCAATTTCAAATTGACTTACAAATGTGATGTTTTGACAGGAAACTTGAATTGGAATGGGCGTTTCACGGGCCGCGTGAAGTAATGTGGCGGGCCGGATCTGGCCCCCGGGCCTTGAGTTTGACACTTGTGTTTTAGGGCATCCCAGAATTCATCAAATGCAGACACAAAAAAACCCAACTAAAATCCCTTCTGAGCTTTTATTGAGGCAACATTGTAGTGCAAACATAATTTTTAGATACAGAACTATGTGTCAATTATCAACCAAATTATGTGTCCCTTTTAACTAAAGCAACTTTAAGCATGAAACCAAGTTCTATGCCTTCCAGAAGCTCCAAACACTCTAATTTCAACTAGAATATCCCTTTTAGTGATCTCACATGTTGAACTTAATACTGATGACTAAATTTACACACAGTCAATCTTAGTATTTGTTTCATTGGATAGAGGAACACTACTGGCGGGATAAAGGAGTTTGGACATTATACAAGTTTTGATTATTTTTAGTCTTGCTTTGTATTCAATTTCACTTTCGCTTCTTTAATTACACAGTTTTTTTTTCTTTGCAATCTTTGTTACAAATAATAAGACTGGGGATTTTTATTTCTTATTCATTATGAATACTGACAGGTTCTGTGTCTCTCGTTTCCTATCTGTTTTTGTATTTGTTTCATTGGATAGAGGAACACTACTGGCGGGATAAAGGAGTTTGGACATTATACAAGTTTTGATTATTTTTAGTCTTGCTTTGTATTCAATTTCACTTTCGCTTCTTTAATTACACAGTTTTTTTTTCTTTGCAATCTTTGGTACAAATAATAAGACTGGGGATTTTTATTTCTTATTCATTATGAATACTGACAGGTTCTGTGTCTCTCGTTTCCTATCCATACTTCTTCAGGTTTGGAAGCATTTAACATCACATCGTATGCTTTAAATAGTAATTCACAATATTGTTCAGACTGATTCTTAATGATTACTGTGATGTCATCAGCATTAGCATTTGGGTGGCAAGGCTCAGTGATATAGTGGTCATCTCAAATTAAAAAGCTGAGGATTGTGACCATGTGGCAGTGTCCATGAGGAAAGTACTTCACCCCCAGTTGCTCCGGATGCTGCGTCATCGCTAGGTAAATGAACAGTGAGTCAGCGTTATATAATTGAAAGTCCATTTACCATTGTTTTTTTGTTTTTTTTTCACCATATGCAGTGGCCACCACCCTGTGCACCGTACCTGAACTGAATTGTTCTTATTCGATTTTTCAATCAAAGGGTTTATTGCTAGAATGTGCAGGACAACACTGAGGGGAAAATCTTGGTGGACACAAGGTTCCACATTAAAGCCATCGCTTAAAAATTCACATTTGCTTTGAATTTTGAATTCAGACATCTAACGACGTTAAAAAAAAAAAAAAAAAAAACTTCCAGAGGGGTCATAAATTCCCATGAGAGTCCATAGATACTCTCTTGATATATAATCTAAAGTTTTAAAGGGCTTTTTGATTTGTAAATTTATGATTTTTTTTTCTCTCAAAATACAACGACATCTTTTGACAGCATGCCTATTCCCTATTATTTTTTTTAAGAATTTCACTTACTAATCTACTCATTATTATTTTTGCAAGGATTTCATTACCAGTATTCATAATGGTCAAATTTATATGTATGGTTTGGAGTTCATTATATTAGTTTTGTCCTCTCATTATATCACAACTATGTTACATGCAGTAAAGGTTTTTCTCCTATAAGATCCCTTTGTAAACCTTTGTTAAGCATACTTGTATGTAAATCTAAAATGTGAACAATGTACAATTAGGAAAATTCAGCAGATAGACCATCAAGACCAAGACTTTGCTCGATATTGAGTTGCTTACGTGAAATATTTTTTAGATCTTTTTTGTTCCATTAAAATCACAACCGATTCCGCACTTCCTATTTTAAAATTATAATATTCTTTTAAAGAAACAAATTGTCTAATTTGAAAACCCAAATATGTGGTGAGTGTGAAAAGTTTTAAGCATCAGAAAAACTAAAAGGGAGAAAGCATGCTCTAATAGCGGTGACCTACTTTTTCCCAGTGTAGAAGAACAATTTTTTTATGGATATGAATCAACGTTTAATATTTTTCATTGCTGACCAATACAGCATTGCTAAATACCTATATTTAGACATAACTTGTTAATTGCTATTCTTCCAATGTGCCACTTATTACTTGTCAGAAACCAGATACTATAATTTGATTTTTCCAAACACAATATCTTCATATAGAGATACATTGATGAGAATATAGTCCTTCTTAGTGATATCCAAGAAATACAGATGATCCTTTGTGATTGTTGGGTTAAATCCTTCCTGGACAAGCTTCCCCTTCTGCTGCTTAAAAGTCTCAGTCACATCGAGAACGGGCTGAAAACACAAGTTGCGAGGGTAAAAATATGCCAAAACATAAGTGTGGTTGAGAAGATGCCATACCTGTATTCTAAGAAACCATGGCCAGGCATATGCAGGAAGGGTTTCAACCAAGTGATTGTAGAGGTTTGGACCATGCATTGTGTGCTCATGTTTTAACACAACAGCAGCCATGCCAACTCGACCTTCATATCCTTAATATAGGATAATAATAAGTAATATCAGAATCCAAATAAAAGCAAATGTTTCACTAATAAAGCAATGCATTAAACAAAACCCTAAATAGTTTTGGTAATCATTTTTTTGCCCAAATTGGGTTATCTTTTATCTAACCGTTGTGTTTCTAAGTATTGCTTAGATGTGTTAGAAGTTAATATGCTTTCCCTCAAAAAATACGAATGGAACAAACCTTGATCAAATGCTCAAGGCTTACAGTGACACGTGCAAGTGCAGCAATGAACAATATTACATACCTGGTACAGTGACCCCATAAACATTGGCCTCTTGAATGAAATCGAGACTACATAAAACCTCCGAAACCTCCATAGTGGACACATTTTCTCCTTTCCATCTGGATAAGATATGAGAATGGATATGAGATTCTGTTGTTGCTGTCTCTAAGAATATTCAAAGTAATTCCAATGCCATGCACACATTTTATTCATTGACAACTGCACAATCAAGGGCCTTATAACTAGGGATGTACATAAGTGGTACGCAGGTACGCATGAGTGTCAGAAATCACCATGCGTAATGTCGCGTGCTTAACATTGCACACTTGCGTATCCTACCTAACTTTTAGCCATGTCCGGGACATTTTTTTTCCTGAAAAGTGGTTCCAAGATGTGCTGTGGCTTGACGCATATTTAATCGTGGTGCAAGATTTACCGCTAATGTCCTCAGCTAGCGTTTGATACAGGGTCAAATTTTTACTCATCTTTTATTTGACAAGTATGAACATGTGAACGTAGCAAAACTTATGACTGACAAACAAGCTAAACGAGAAGTAATCGCTAATCCCCCTCTTGCTAATTAGCGAGACAAACTGTAGGAACAATGCAAACTTTAAGTAATAATTTTCTCCTTGCCTTTCATAAAGCTAAGCACACACGTCCCATGACCTTCTATTCCGAGGATATTTGTTCATTTAGTGAAGCAGCTTGGACTGGCAGGAGATTGTTTACGTTGTCCCTCTACAGAAGTGCTTCTCAATTATATTCAGCCAACCTCCCCCGAGGAAACAGAAAACCTTTCGACAAGGGTTCATTATTTTTTACAGCGTTTATACAGGTTACACCTTAGTCTAAAACTGAAAAAAATAACTAAAGTGCCTGAAATATTGATAAAAAAAAAAAGTAAATTCTTACTTTATTGCAATTACACCCCAGATGACAAAAACAAAGCCTTCTCCCTGGGGTCACCTGGCATCCTCTCGCATCCCCACAGTGGCGGCCCGCCCCAGTATTTGAGAAGCACTGCTCTAGAGTGATGCACGGACAATTTACCTCTGGCTTCCTTAGACTAATTAAACTAGGTAAGATGACAGGAGGTGTGATTTTAACTTTTTTGGCAATGTTTTTTCTTTTATGTTTTTACAACAGTTTGAGTAAATTTCCAAAAACGTTAGATCAACGGCAGTAAATGACGAATGAGATTGTAAATGACGGACTAGCAAAAAAATGTTAAATGCCCACTTCTGTTTATTTTAATGTCCTGAATATGTTTATTTTGTGCTGAGAGGGAAAGGGCAGTGTGCAATGTGCAGGCATGCAGCTAAGAGGAAACATTCAAAAATCTTTGATATGCAATATGTGCCTTGATACAATCAATGTTAACTGGTACCTGAAAGTGTCTCCAATACGGTCACGGAAGTAAAGAAAATCTCGGTGGTCCTGCAGCAGGAGGTCTCCAGTGTTAAAATAGACATCACCCATGACAAACACATCCTTGATCAACTTCTTCTCAGATTGGATCTTATTTCCAGCGTATCCCAAGAACTGGTTCATAGCTGTCACAGGAGCCACCAGGATACCAGCTTCACCTGCATATTTTTCTTTCTTAAAACAGCTTTCATCAAGAGAATATGTCACAATGGTGTATATATTGATCATTACTGTACCTCTCAGTGCTTGTATACATCTTCCAGACTGTGTTCTTAATGGTTCATATGTTTGTGGGTCATATCTCAGGAGGTGAAATGGGACTGAAAGCTGCAGAATCAGAAATGTTTTAGCGCCAACCATTCATCATTCTCAGTCTATATTATGGACTGATGAGAAAGCATTGACTAAACATTGAATACTTCCAAAAGATTTGTGCAGGATACAGTTCTAATAGCTTCTATGAAAAGTTAGTAGAAATATTTCTGAATTGATGGATTTTTTTTGACAAATTTAAGCTAAATTACACATGTATGCTAAAATATATATATATTTTTTAAGTCTTGACCTTGTTGAAGTAGCTTGCCCTCCCAACGGGTCCGATCTCATCAGTATAGTTGAGGAAACCAATGCTGGCCTCAGTTAAACCATAGCCTTCTCTGATCTTGATTGTACTAAATCGTTTAGCAAATGCTTTCCACACATCTGACCGAAGCCCGCTTCCTGCTGCAAGACGAATTCTGTGACTTTTCTCTTCTGGTACCTGCACATAAAGGAAGAAAATTTAAATTCAAATGAAATATTCAGCATAATATTGTATGATAAAATTTTTGTGTCCCTTTGTTTTAAATGTGTGTGTGTTTTCTTAATGTATTTACATTTTAAATGTTTTATTGGTATTTGTGTATGTCCAAAAACTGTACTTGGGATGGGTACAGGTGCTGTGGTGTTGTGTATTAGAGGTTCTTTGTCATTTGTCTATGCTGTGGCATCTGTCTCTATTTTAAGATGCTCTAGGATTTTGATTTAAAAAAAAAAATCTTCCAATAAAATCCCACTTTTGATATCGGTATATATCCTTCACAACTATGTTCATTAAATTTCTAATTACCAGGGACAGTAATTGGTAAAAAAAAAAAAAAAAAAAAAAAAGAAAATTCTCAGATACCACAGAGAAAACGTGAAAAAATAAATTCTGAAATTTCTGATCTAGTCTATTTTTTTTTTTAACCTGAAATAATGAACACAACACATCACAAGCAAACCCATTTCTAACAAAACATTATGAAACAAACATCCATAAATGAAAGGAAATAAAAAGCGTGTGAAAATGTCATCTTACCACAGCATGGTTGACCAGATAGCGACAGAGTTCTCCAATGTACTGTACCACTGTCACATTGTATTTAACACAGTCCTTCCAAAACTGACTGGCTGAAAATTTCTTTTTTAAAACACAAGTTGCCCCTTTGGTACAAATGGAAAAAAAAGCACACGGCATGATAAGTATAGCATCACTGATTATGAACACAAAGCCTTTACTACTACTAATACAAGCTCTGATGTCAATGCATTTTGCCAATATTTACTGCTCTCGTGTTAGGTGGATGGTAGTCTAGTTCAATGATGTTATTTTCTTCTTTGTAATTGTAACTATAATTGTAATGCGTTCTTGTATGTTACATTGTATTACTGTGACATAAAATGTTCATCACCTTCTTGGCCAGATTACCCACAAAAAAGAGACTTAAATCTCAATGAGTTTTATTAACTGGAAATAGAAATGGAGAAAGTTAATCCCCAAATGTTTTCTTTAATAATGTTATATATGGCCCCAAGAGTCTAAACACGGCATTCTGATTAATTCATATTCTAGAAAAAATATTAAACAGACAAATCCATGTTTTTTATTTCCTTCAGGGGGCAGCCGCTTTGCCATTTTCCAGCACCTGAACCTAACATCACAGTTCTTCAGGGCTCAGATAGTGATCAATGGCACGCCTGTTTTCAGAGTTGAACCATGATTGGTCGTGACCCTGAGCAACTGTCATGGTATTTACAGTCAACAGCAAGTGGCGAATCGGATACCCAAAGAGATAGATTGAAAACAGGTGGATTTTATTTTCTGTAATCCTAATTCCACAAATGCAATATTGATCATAATTCTGTGTTTGCACTAGTGGGGCCACATATAATATATTAAGGAAAATCAAACTTTTGGGTTGACATCCCTTTTAAGGCACCACACTTAGAATCAGACCACACTAAAGGAATATAAGAGTTTGAGCTTAAAGTGGTTCATTAGATGTTGCTACATTCTGTGTATGAGAGTGTGAGACTGTAAAGTGAACAAAACAATATGGGGTGCAAGGGAGTGTAAGAATGGAATGTTTCAGAGCAAGCGGTGCTGGTCGCGGGAACGAGATGGCCTTGGCACCTGGTGAAAAACAACTTTGAGGAAAACTAAAACCAGGAGGAGTAAGCAAGCAATTCTGCAGGGGAAGAAAGACCAATGAGAGCAAGCTAAAGTTAACAACAGTATACACATAGCCAATAAAATAATGCCAGGATGCCTTTGTTGATGTTCCATTTGCATATTGTGTGGTATAACTCATTGCTGGGCAACTCGGATGAGAGTACGTCTGCTGGTGGCAACAGCGGCGTACAGGGCTGTATTGAGAGGGACCCGAGACCCAGGTGCTTGTATTAGATCTGTGTGTTAGGAATAAATCCACTCGTGTGTGAAAATGCCGGCTTCCTGATACCTTTCTATTGCAGAACGAGCGCGCAAATTGTTGGATGAGTGGCAGTTGGGTAAGGTCACAAATTGGAGTCAGATTACTAACTTGAGTTTATGTTGAATTAGAAATAAAATTCCAACAATTTATGGTGACCCCGACGTGATGCAAGAGAGGTAAAAGAAGTCTGGGACTTCAAGAAGTCTGGGACTTCATGAAAAACCACAAGAGTCTGGGACTCGGGTCTGGGACCCACGTCCACACCAGGTGACGACCTGATAAAGAAGCCACACGTCCGACCGTCTTTCCTCTTGGCGCCACAGTGAAACAAGGTAAGCAGATTCCTTTTCAAATTCTGCACATTGGCAACGCTAAATTATAAGAGGAAGGAGGAGCGGAACGGCGTAAAAGTGTAAAAGTGTGGACGATAGTAGGGTATAAAATCTGGGATTTACCTACTAGAATAGTTTGGAACTATTCGTGGTTACGATACAGTTTAAAATCTGGGATTTACGTATCAGTGTGGAAGCGTGAAAGTGTGTGAGTGTGAAAACTAAAATTGTTCTGTGTAAAAAGTGATTGGGACACACACGGGTGGATTTCAGGATGGCGGATAAGAGGGAGTGTGATAGGGGTCTCGGGTGTGGCACTTCAGACGGACGGACTGAAGTCTGGTCGGAGATTAATGGTCATTACGCTAAACTGGAATCACAGTTGATTAGTGGAACAGAAAGTAAGAAAATTTAAGTAAGAAAAAGTAAATTTAAGTAAAATTTAAGTAAGAATAAGTAAATTTAAGTAAGAAAAAGTAAGAAAAAGTCAGAAGTTGTTTCTGAAATTAAAGAAGGATGAATTGTTTTGCGGAGAACCTGGAACATGGGACATGTCGAAGTTAGCGCGGCAGTGACAGAAAAAGGAATGCAGAATGTTGTAAATTGGGTTGTGAAAGTTATGGTGGAAGATGGCATAAAACAATAGATGAGTTATGGAGGGAACTAGAAAGTGAGTTGTTGGCATGTGTGGAAAAGAAGATGCAAAAAGTAAAACAAGCAAAGTGGAAAAAGTGTGGGTGAAATGGAAGGAGGATAAAAAGGTTAATAGAGATAAATGTACATTTGCACATTTGGCTAAGGATTTCAAATGGCAGAAAGGGAAGTCATTGCAGTGGAAAAAGAGTTGAGGGAGAAGATAGAGGAAAGTGGATGGACAAAGAGGAGAAATTTAACCAAAGAAAAAAAAAAGGAGTATGAAAAGTTGCAGTGCAATTTGCATGAAATTTGTTTGATGATGACTGCTGTGGCTGCTGGTCAGGAGGGAAAAGAGGGTCACTTTGACCCGCCATTGGGTGTTACAAAACAGGGCAGGATCGCTGCACCCCTGAGCACACTGAGCCATCCCAAACTGCATCTAATGGTCAACGAGTAACTTTGCAAGCCTCAGTTTACGAACTGGGTGGGGAAGGAATTTTTGTAGAGACTGCAAATACTGAAAGGACTGACGGACTAAAACTTGTTGTAGAGGACATAGGCGGGGGAAATCGACAGGAAATCGTGGTGACTGACCAGATGACCCCCAACTCAAAGACATACAACTGGACAGAGCAGTTAGACAGGCGAACTGTGGACAATATGCATCCCAAGATCCAGAGTGGTTGTCCTTAGTGGACAAATTTAGAGCCAGTATGAGGAAAAAAAAAAAAAAACAGACACAGACATAGAGACAGGGGAGGGGGAACCAAATTGTTTGATTTCACACTCCCCCCTCCTACTGACTCCTAACCTCTTGCCACATACATGTGACGCGCACACTCAACAGAGGATGACTGGAGAAGACAAGCAACAAATGACAACAACTGTTTGACCACTAATTATGAAAAGAGTCAGATCAGACCTCAATCTGAATTTCAAACTAGACCATCTGATAGATATACCTGACCAATGAGAAATTACCCCATGATACCAGCCCCTCGTGGGTTAGTTTATCAAGAAATGACGTTGGAAAATTTAGATTTTTTGCAGAAGATGCTCCCCGCATTAATGGGCGGCTCCAAGCCCTGGATCCAAGCTTTCAGGAGACACACTGATGGTATGAATTTGGCTTGCGGCGACATGGTAAGATTAATCCAGGCATGTTGTTCCTCAATTCACCAATCTGACGAAGTCCTGAGGCATTCTGGCCTCAATATGGTTGAACCTGATTGGTTGTTTGCTCCTTTCACCATGCGACTGTTTGCTGTGCTCCAGGATCTCTTTCCTTCTTCCGCGTCAGCCGTAGCAAAACTTCCAGACTTGAAACCCACCATGGATCCCGCTGCACACCTCAGTGCTTGCCAGACCGCGTTGACAGATAAGACCAGTTCACATCCATCTTGCGACAAGCCGCTTTGCGTGATTTGTAGACATGTGCATCTAGACACACTTTCCATGGAGGTCAGGGAGAAGCTTTCTGAAGACCCTGATCTGCTGGAAGGTAATGACGGTTATTTTAATCAGCATGTGACTCACCACGTAAAATTATATGTTCACAGGCAAAACAAATCGGATGAGGGAGTGTAAAGAATGCAGGAACGGCTTCTGAGACTTCAATTAGCACAAGCGCGGAAAAAAAAAAAAAAAAAGCAAAGGACACAAAGTCCAAAAAGGGGGTGGCAGATCAACGGATGTGGATGGTTGAGGGACGGCCGGCGAGAGGCAGAGGGGCGTGTTGTGGAAGGGGGAACACCAAAGGAGGTCATGGCGGCTCTCGCCAAGCTCCAAATCAAGGCTGCTTCAGGTGTGACGGTATGGACCATTGGTGGAGACAGTGCACGTTTCCTTGGCTAGAACAAAGCCAGCACCAGGGCCATCCTCCCCCGAGGGGAGACAGAGGAAGACAACCTCCACGAAGCAAGGACTTGGGCAACGTGGCCCTGCTCCCTGGCGACAGCAACAACTGAGCAAGCTACACCAGCAGGCGGTCATCAGCCACCTCTATGCAGATGACGATGACTGGGCCAAAGATGGGTTTTGTTGGTCTTCCCACAACTCTACCTGTCTCCACACCACAAAATGACTTCTATTGCTGGACAAACTCTCACCCACCACTTGGTGTTGACTGAAAATCAAACACCTATTCATCGCATGTGGCAAGACCTATGAACAAAGACACAAGCAGCCATCTACATGAACTAAAGGAGGGAGGGAGTGTCTACTTGACGTTCCTGCGGTGAAAACCCTGAATCGACTTGTTCTCCTCCTGCCTCAGCCGACTCTCTCCATCTCACACTGTTGTATGCCTGCAACAATGATTTAATTATTACGAAGCATTTCAAACAATCAAAGGCGATGAGTGGAAATTGACTAGTCATCACATTTTTGTGGAGAGACGAGGCATTGCGACGTACACATCACTGACAGATAAGCGATCTCAATTGTTCATGATAGGTGAGTCATTCACACCACACATAACTGGCTGTAGGAGCAGGCTGGGAGGCACGTGAACTGGGATCCATGGTGTGGTAATGCCAATTGGCCAGTGATCGAACACAAGGTGAAATTTCCTTGGTAATGTATTCCCAGAGCACTGAATGTTTTTGTATCCAGGTTGACGCTGTGGATCCCGGGTTGCTGGAGCATGTCACACGCTCTCGATTTCACGGCAGGGAGCTCGCGGACCACGAGGACGCCGCTTCGCTTTTGGACAAGTTGCCGGACTCGTTGTGGTCCGGGGGCCCCGCTGACATAAGTTTTTGCCACCCCGTTCTTCCGGTATCATTCAAAGTGACACATCATCATTTTGGAGTGCTCCAATGCACATGCAAACCTAAGTCGGCAGGTCGCATTACTAACACTCTTTAGGGACTGTGTGAGGTAGGAGTCCTTGAGTTATCGGACTCCTCTTTCCACACTCCCATTCTCCCAGTTTTGAAAGCGGATTGTGTAAATTACCATATGGCATTTGACTTTAGGAAAATTAACAAAATTACTGAAAACGCCTTGCATTCTTGTGCCGCTATCAAACATCGCTGTTTGAGCAGGTTGAGCCCGACAATGCAATAGTTCACTGTGATTGATTTGGCTAATAAATGTTTTTGCCTGCTACTGGTAGAAGAGTACAGACAATATTTTGCTTTTAGATTTAACGGTTGTACATTACAATACACACACGTCTCCCAAGGCAGGAGGCTAAGCTCTGGGATTTTCAAAATAAGTATTTGCGCGAAGTGCAACAAACGGAAGAGGTACCGGAGGGCGCTATTTGATTCAATATGTTGACAACTTATTAATTGGTGAGTTGGCTTAAATCCGTTTAACAACTACTTCTTTATATCTTACTCGACTTGGTGAATTGGGGTTCTAAGTGTCACAGAACAGGTTACAGTGATGCTGACGACAAGTGCAATTTTTGACATGACTGCGTTGAGATGACGCCAGCGACCATACAGTTGATTGAACAGGCTGTGAATAATGAGAGAAAGAGAGTGCGCGGAGAGCAGCAGGGGAATGTGGAGTCGCTCGTGCGCACGCCAGGGGCGGCGCTAGCAGGAGATGGGGGCACCACAAGTGCAGGGAGTAAGAGGACTCCGAAGCTGATGAGGTAGGAGGCATCGCGGAAGTTGTTTGATGGACATGGGGTGCTTTCCCGGAAGTGGACTGAACCTCACTGGAAAGGACCGTTTAGGGTTTTGGCTAGAACTTCACACGCTGTCCAATTGGAAACTAAAGGACGAAAGTGGTACCATTACTCACAGTTGCGTGCGACCCCAGACTTTGTGCCTGCCAATGGTGAGTTTAAAGGTTGACCGCCCGGACGGGCAGGTCAAGAGAGGGAATGTGACGATGGCGAGAATTGGATCAATGTCGGACTCGAAAGTGTCTGAACAAAGACGACGACGATGCGAATGTTTAACTTTATTGACTATTTTGCTTGCTGGCTTGTGCTTTGTGTGGACTATGTTGGCGTTTGAACATATGGTGCGGGATGACAGAAGTGATGGAGCGAAAGGAGAACGAGTGATGGTGTATCATTCCTGCAATGGAACGGTATGGTATGAAGCAGAGCAAGAAGGTGGTAAGACGCTGACACAGACACAACAACTACTGCTAAATCTGAAGTGTAAACAACTGACACAGGTATTTCTATGGTCACTAATAATTGGCTCCTGATGGCTGAACAGGCCGCTAACAATACTAATGAGAATTGTTTGGTATGTTTAGGTGCAAGACCAGTTTTGAAAATCATGGCAGCAACTACTGTGTCCAAAACCTGTCTCTTTGGTTTACTGTATAACAAGACTCTCCAAGGAGAGTGCAGCCAATTGGACTCTGCCTTTCCACTGACACATATGGAAAAGAATAAGCCCATTTTCGACACCCATGTTGCACAACAAAATTTCACCTGCCTAAAGTTAAATGGGACTGGCCTTGGGATTGGAAATATGCAGGAGTCATGGTGTAATGAAAATGTGTCTTTGCCAGCAGGAATTCCTCTCGCTCGTGCTGATGTTTGGCTGTGGTGTGGAGCGAAAGTGTTGTACGATAGGCTTCCCCCCAATGCCTCAGGTAAGTGCGCCCTAGTAACGCTGATCATGCCAATTGGTGTGACAGCATTAGACATGGCCAGAATAAATTGGGAAGGTGTTGGACGGTGTGGAAGAATCCCCTTCCTGGTGAGGAAGAAAAGGGATATGCAAGAATGGTTGAAGGAAGGAGACCCCACGTACATAGATCCAATTGGAGTTCCGAGAGGGGTCCCTGATCAATATAAATTGGTGGATCAAGTGGCGGCAGGATTGGAGAGTATTTTCCTGTTCATTACAGTAAACAAAAATGTGGACCGGATTAATTATGTTCACTACAATGTCCAACGATTGGCGAACTTCACCACCACGGCACTCGAGGCAGTGCATGAGCAATTGGCAGCCACGTCTCTTATGGCATTCCAAAATAGAATGGGTTTAGATATGGTGTTAGCTGAAAGAGGAGGAGTGCGTGGTATTTTTGGGGATCAGTGCTGTACTCTGATTCCCAACAATACGTCTCCTGATGGTCGCCTTACTAAGGCATTGGAGGGTCTGCGCACGCTAAGTAACAAAATGAAGGAGCACTCAGGTGTGGACACCAGTTGGTACTCTGTGGACTGGTTAAACGTCAAATACAAAAGCTTGATTGCATCAGTACTGATTTCTATTGCTGTGTTTGCCGCTATTATGGTGTTATGCGGATGTTGCTGTATTCCATGTATCAGATCATTAACTGTTAAGACAATTGAACGCACGTTGGGGCCACTTCCTCCGGGTGGCCAGTACATGATGACCCCTCAGAAGGACCCCCCAGGAGGCGGAGACAGCTGTGGCCCTCCGGGAGTCCGGGATGTGAGTATGTGAAGGCGGCCTCAGGGAGCTGAGGCCATGAGGAGGGAATAAAATTTTCTACTGATTTTTTACTAGAATGAAATTTTGTACTGATTTTTAATTTTTTACTATGTTTTAATTGTTTACTGATTTTTAGCTTATGGCAATTGATTTTAGCTCGTGTTTAACAATAAAACAAGGTTTTCGAGTGATGACCTCAGTCGTCTGAGGTCATGAGAGGGAATAAAGGAATATAAGAGTTTGAGCTTAAAGTGGTTCATTAGATGTTGCTACATTCTGTGTATGAGAGTGTGAGACTGTAAAGTGAACAAAACAATATGGGGTGCAAGGGAGTGTAAGAATGGAATGTTTCAGAGCAAGCGGTGCTGGTCGCGGGAACGAGATGGCCTTGGCACCTGGTGAAAAACAACTTTGAGGAAAACTAAAACCAGGAGGAGTAAGCAAGCAATTCTGCAGGGGAAGAAAGACCAATGAGAGCAAGCTAAAGTTAACAACAGTATACACATAGCCAATAAAATAATGCCAGGATGCCTTTGTTGATGTTCCATTTGCATATTGTGTGGTATAACTCATTGCTGGGCAACTCGGATGAGAGTACGTCTGCTGGTGGCAACAGCGGCGTACAGGGCTGTATTGAGAGGGACCCGAGACCCAGGTGCTTGTATTAGATCTGTGTGTTAGGAATAAATCCACTCGTGTGTGAAAATGCCGGCTTCCTGATACCTTTCTATTGCAGAACGAGCGCGCAAATTGTTGGATGAGTGGCAGTTGGGTAAGGTCACAAATTGGAGTCAGATTACTAACTTGAGTTTATGTTGAATTAGAAATAAAATTCCAACAACACACATGCAGATGTGCCAGAAGAGATATCCAAATTGAGTGCTCAGCTCTGCTTCATGTCTCACATGTTCTTACCGAGCTGTATGCATCCTCCAATGCCTAACAGGGAAGCAGACATGTGGTAAAGAGGAAGAGTAATATAGACGACGTCATCAGACGTAGCTCCGCACATCTGAAAGAAAGCCATACTCATAATGGCTTTAAAATGCCCTACACGTGCTGCCTTCGGGAAACCTGAAAGAGAAAGAGATATCATTTACATCTGAAATGAACAAGTCTAATGTTAACTATTAATAGTGGACATAATGTGAAAAGTACCACATTTCTGAACCGGTTCCACTGTCTGTAAACTGATGGAAGTTGAAGAATCGACAATGCCAACAGACAAAGATGAAAACAAGAGTAAAAGGACATACAGATGTATAGATATCATGGCTTGCACAAGTATTCATACCCCTTGAACCTTTCCATATATCGTCACAAAAGCCCAACACAAAGTGATACATACAGCAAATGTGAAGTGAAAGAAAAACTATCTGAAGTCAAATATTTTCACAACTAAGAATAAGAAAAATGGGGTGTGAAGTTTTCAACCCATCTGAGTTAATGTGTTGTAAAACTACATTACCACTCAAAAGTTAAGAAGCACTTTCAAATTCAAATGATTTTTAAATACATTAAAGGGCAATACATTTAGGCTGTTATGTCAAGAAATGGGCGGCTCGGCCGGGCAGTGTTTAGCACGCCCGCCTCACACTTAAGGGACCTGAGTCCGAATCCAGCTGGCTCCGGCCTTCCTATGTGGAGTTTGCGTGTTCTCCCAGAGACCGTGTGTGTTCTCTCCGGCATTCCGGCTTCCTCCCACACTCCAAGAACAAGTATGGCAGGTGTATTGGACATACTAAATTGTCCTAAATTGTGACTGGGTGTGTGAATGGTTGTTCGTTTCTGTGTGCTTAAAAGGGGGGTTGCACAGGGAGTCGAGAATGCAAGTCCCAAATGGGGACACAGGGCACACTGCAGGGTCAAAGACGCATAGCCCATTAAGGAACTAAACAAGTGGTTGGCACTGCAACAAGCTGCTGCCAACCATGGCATACCGGGCAGCAATAATTGCAAGGTAAACCCTCAGCATAGAAGGAAAGAACCCCTTATACAAGAAAGACTGCAGGAAACCCACATTTTTAAGAACTGGAGGCAAAAGGGTCTGCGCCACAATACAAACAATTTTCACCCGTTTGCATACGATAGCTGAGTCAATGGGGCCCTGTCATTAAGAATAGTGTGTCAGACTGACTCAGAGCAGTAGGTCAGCAGCAGGTTTCACCCCTCAGCGGCAAAACAAACAAATGGAGGCAATGAAGGTCGGGATGCTGCATCCATCCGGCCTGCTGAGACTACAGATCCAGTTAGTTAGGGAGACCAAGGATCAGCAAAGCACAGACTGCACAGCAGAGCCTCCAGCGAATGCAGATGAAGCCTCATCCAAATCACAAGGAGAGCAATAAATGCATACAGAAGGCAAAATGGCCTAGGGAGCCCCAGAGCATCATGGCCCAGGGGGCTGGAGTCCGTCATCAGGAAGACCTAACTGAGGACTGTGGGTCAACTCCCTTGAGGGAAAGCGATGGACCTTGGCCGTGGTGAACGAGTACCACCTCAGGATGGAGGGCAACATCCTAACCCTAACCCCAGAGAGTCTGCCACCTGGTGCAGGACACCTAGAGGAGAAACCACCCACAGACTTACCAGGTGATGGCCCACCTGAGAAGATGCTATATGGCTAACCAGGTAGACTTTGTTCCACCCTGATGGTTTATGTGAAAAACTGTCATAGTGTTGTCCGACCAAAGAAGTACGTGATGACCTCAAAGGAACGACAGGAAGTGGATGAGTGTCTAATGAACTGTATGCAGCTCCAGAACATTGATTTGGTCAGTGCTGCCCCACGCAGAAAACATCCCAGAGCCAACCAATGCTGCCAGACAGTTTCCCAGGACAAGAGGCTGGGGACCGACTCCGGGCAGGCCAGCAACACATCTAGCTGATCGCTCGCTGACAAAAATGACAGGTGCGGCCACAGCATTGTTTACCAAATAATTTAATCAATATTAATTTATATTATAAATGACTTAAGTAATAATCTACAACTCAGAAAAACACTGAATTAGAGGAGATTTAAAAGCTTTTGACTGGTCGTGTACCATTTGCCGAGATTAAAGCTGCAAGTCTTTCGGCATATGTTTCTGCGGTCTATGCACATTCCCCCAGACAGATTTTGCTTTTTCCCTTTTTTTTTCAACTCATATAACAGCTCAAGCTCAGTCAGTGTGATTCAGGTCTAAGCTTTCAAATATCTTAATACTAAAAGGGTGGTGAATACATTAATGCAGTGGTCCCCAACTGCACCCGAAACAACAATGTTTTGGAACTGATTTACTTTATACTTTAACAATTCATTCATTTGTGCTTTGTTTGGCTTGATCTTCGTTTTTTGGCGCCGCCTGTGGGCACTGTTGATATTACATTTTGGAGTGAGGAAGGGTGGTGCGGCTTCAGTTGATCGGTTGACCCCTAGAACCTAGGTTCACAGTAAAAATCTCAAGCAGTGACCGGTTCATGGTGACAAAAGGGTTGGGGACCCCTGTGTTAATGCATGCTACATAATTTTCTTTTAACTTCGCAAGGTGTTGATCTGTCACTTCATATCCTAATTAAAGACATTTACATTTGTGGTAATAGTCTGACCAAATTTGAAAAGGTTCCCAAAGAATGAATACATTTGCAAGCCATAGTTGAGTGAAAAAATAAATTACTGAGGTCATAAATTTTTTTTTAAAAAAAGTACTTGTTATTCATGCATGTCTCTGAAGAAGAAAAACAAATTTGAAATACTTAAAGGGATATACTAGTCATGCAATACCTGTGGTTCCTGAAGTGAAGATGAAGAGGAAGTTAGACATGATGTTGACTTTGAGTGGCCCACTTTTGTTTTCTGTTGACATATTTTCTAATTTATCGAGTAAACTGATGACACCCACAGGAAGTGGTGAGTGATGCACGGCCCAAACAGATATGTTGTCTTTCCGTAGGTCAGGCAGCACTTCCTCCACCAAATGATCCAAACCTGCAAAACAGACATAATGAGCATTCAACCTTTATTACAAGGCTCAAAATGTGTGCTTTTGTATGTCCGGTAAGTTTTGGACTCATGTAAATACATAGGCTTGCTAAACTGGGGCCTGCTGTCGATCCCAAATGGATTTTAAATGACATTTAATTTGTGTTCAAGAGTGCCAGGCTTTGCTAGACTTAATCTGTAATATGTACGGAACAATTGCCATGGTTCAGGCCGCACATGGTTCATGGATTGCTCGGTTAAAAATTTAACATTTGTTGTCAGAGGAGGAGGAACAGTCATGTCAAACACAAGCGGACAGATATGTATGCATGTGCATCATCTATGGAATGATTTTGGCAACTATAGGTGAAACGAGTCCTTGGAGAATGAGGGTACTAAAAAATTGTAAAGATTTTTTTTAAATTATAGTCATACGATTATGTTCATTTGATGCACACCCAACTTGCCATTGAAGTCTCAACAACATAATGCAATAACACACCACTAACATACTACCTTGGCCAAATTCAAAATAAACACAGCAAAGAATACATGGATGTCCATGCATTAGCCTTATCAGGCTTTTATTTTGAAGTGTTTCCTCTGAGAGCTGGTTGCATTTCAAATGGTTTATCCCAAACCTTTGCCATCACATTACATCAATATTCAATTTTTGATTAACGATGCTAATAAACATCTCATCAGTTACACTGTCATTGTATGATATGGCACTAGTCTCCGCTAGCGGCTAACATGAGGAAGACACCTATCGTGCATTCAAATGCAGTCGGCCATTTTCAAAAAAGACATTGATACATTAAACATGAATAACTATAATAATAATAATAATAATAATAATAATAATAATAATAATAACAGCAGTGACACTAATAACCATATGAATGATAATAATCATTGTTTATAATGTCATATTATTATTGTTTGATTAAAAACTGTTGCCACATACCTTTGCAAAAAACAAAATAAAAAAAGAAAATTGCTCTAATAATTAAGTTAACGCTTCACAAAATTGCTCTACAAAAAACATAGACAATTCCAGTCCTGTCCTATATAGGATAATCAAATATAACGACATAATTGTTCGTAAGGTTATTAAGTTAAATCCAGTGTTTCCCCTTTCAAGATTAATGACACGGACAATGAAACATCGCAAGTATAAAGCCCACATAATCATTTTAGTTTCATTAGGTGAAAAATATTATTCTGCTCAAAATATGTAAATAAATTCTTGGCCATCCTTTGTACTTTGTCCTGCTATAACTTGCAACTATCACTGTGCCTGATAATATTCTTGTTGTAGGCATAAACATTGTGCAAATAATTTAAAATAGGTCATTGTGTCATTTCATCAAAGTTCTTGACGGAATTTCTTGAAAATTATCTAGTGCGAAGACACACTTATCAATGGGAAAAAAATAAAATAAAATTAGATCACTACTGTTAATAGTTTTCTCATAAATTAACTCAATGAATGGAGAATAGTTGAGTTGGTTTATTGGCATCATAAAATGCAATAATGTTTCCTTGTATCACTGGTAACCTTCACATCTTCTAGTGTATATCTGTTACAAGTAACAATCAGGAGTGTACCTCTTGTATAACCTTGTAAGGTAAGTAGTAAAAACTTCTCCCAAAATTTGGCTTGTTGAAAGTAAATAATAATAAGTAATTTGGCTTGTTGAAACATTTAAAAGCCTGAGGTGGGTAAAATTTTGTCCAGAGGTTATCAGTCTCAAAAAATTCCCCCAAATCTGGTTATGGTTATATGATTAGTTTCACAGCTACTGAGGCTAAAAAATGAAAATAAACTAATGTCAGCCAAACATCAGAGCCACAATGCCCAATACTGGTAACAGGTATCTGGTTCAATAGTACTTTTTTTGAAGGAGAAGAAAGGAAAATCCTGTGAAAACCATCTTAAAGAATTTGTGAGGGTATTTTGCCTAATATGTTGCCATGACTAAGACAATCTTTTACAAGAATGGCCAGGTGGGACGCGTTTGATGAATTGATGTATTTATCAAAACTGTTATTTTTGTCCAAGAACACCTCTAAAATATAAACATTGTCAAAACGAACCAAAATAAAAACATTAAATATGACACTCATTTGACAGCTACACACTGAAGACTGTACAACAGAGGTTCCCTCTTTTGTCTTGTGTAGCCCATAACCTTCTGCCATACCACGAGTACTCCCTCAGTAATATGATTTGATAATGCTCTAATTGTACAACACACAACGGTTGATCATTGTCTCCTCGTTTTGACATTTAATTCTCAGGATTGATCTTCTTTTTAACTCCAATTTAACAAATACGTTGTCAAGGGTTAGGTTCGAGGTTACTGAGATGGTCACAGCGGACAGAGGTAGAACCCACAGCCTTTCGGTTGGGAGACAACCACACTATCAGTTGTAGTTGTAATTTACGCAGCTGAATTTTATACTTTTTTCAGGAGTGCAGATAAACAATGGAGCAATAATCATATGAACATAGCAATTTCTTTAACATAAGAACAGCAGTTAAAAAAAATTGAACGAGTTCTTTAGTTTCTATAAAAATTAAACTTGATGTACTTATTGATAGGCATGAGAGAACACTAAATCTAAAACCGCAAAAATGAGTCCTTTTGAAGAAGTCACTATAAACAAGCATTTAAAGTTTAAGCATGATGAAAACAATACTTGTCTCCACAGGTAGACAAGTTCAGCACAGAGGCTTAATGACATGTCTGTTTTTTTCTTCCTTTTTTCTCATTATCTACAAAATAAAGCTAAATATTTCCACGTTGCCCCGTGTGTTCACGTAGCCCTTGGGATTACGTGTACCACTGTTTGCAAAACTTTGGATTCATTTGTACGAAACACATTAGAGCAAAAGTTTGATGAAATATGCAATACCTGCGCCCACAACAAGAGTCTTGGCTCCACAACTCTCAACGCATTGAAGCAAAGCTTTTGCTTTAATGTTGGTGTTAAGAAACGCTATTTCACATCCCAGTTTACTGAGTCCCAGCCATACACAAATAAAATCCGGGTCGTTGCACATTAACAGAGCTACAATGTTTCCTTGTTTCAAAGAGCTCTCCTTGAATGCGTTCGCAAACTGGTTACTTCTTCTCTCCACATCTTGGTACGTAAGCCTCTGATTTTCAAAGATAATGAAGGGCTTGTTCGGATTCCTATTCGCCTGGAAGAGGAAACAGTCCAAAAATGTGATGATTCCTTGCTGCATGCGAGCTTGCAACGACTTTCTGTACATCCGGAGTTTCAAATAATACTTTAAATCCATCCACAAAAAGGGATAATACGTTTTCTGATAGACGAGAAGAGTCAGCAAAGCCGCTAAAATACTTGTTAATACAACGGTTAACATCTTCCTTTTAAAATACGATATGTAGCAAAACGTTTGACAAGTACAAGCAATGGGTGGAGGAACGCCACGGAGAAGACACGGCCAGTGGTAGTTCCACAGGAACCTATCAGATGCGAGAATGCAAAGGCGCCGTCTTAAAATCGCTGTTAGAGCAATTGCGGTAGCATACTTTAAGACACTTGGCCAGAGTTCGGATTGCAGTGTTTGGTGTAAATAATGCTGTGCAGCATTAGTAACTCAGTTAGGCTCCCTTCTATGAAAAAAATTACTCTTCTAGGAGCGTCCGTGACGTGCTCTGGATTTATCCCCAGAAGATGCACTGAATGATTGAACATAAAGCAGTTTCAGATAATTTCACGAACAGCTTTTTAAAATAGATATGATGAGGATAACCTTTTTTTCTTGTTTCACACAAGGAAATTTGTGTTGAGAATAAACACTGTACAGATAATTAAAAAAAAAAAAAACTGATGTCATTGCATTTAGCGCCACTCCCTGTGCCGTAGGTGGTATTTTATACCCCAATCGCAAGGCACACCCATTCAATCACACCAAAGGGCAATTTTGGAGTTACCAGGCATGTTTTAGAGCAGTGGTTCTTAACCTTTTTTCAGTGATGTTCCCTCTGTGAAATACGTTTTTAGCCAAGTACCCCTTAACCAGTGCAAAGCATGTTTAGGTAAAAGACAAAAAAGAAAAAAATGACTTAAACATAGTATATCATAGTATAGTAAAACCGAGTATATCAGTGTCAAATATTAGAACCTTTCAGACTTCATTTGTATTGGTCCACAAAAATAATCAAGCTAAACTCTCCTCTTTTGGATCATAGAAGAGATCTGTTGTCAAAAAGAAATAACAGTATAGTTTTCCACAAAAAAAAAAAAAAAATCAACATTAAGTGTCAGGCATGTTTTAAAAAGTACATAATTATAAATATTTTTCTAGAGAAAAATACTAAATGTAGTGTTTTCTCTGGGGATTTTTGTTCACAAAACTAAATCATTAACTTAGTTATCAAACATTTTTCCACAAAAAAGAATCTACGTTAATACATAACATATTAATCAAGGGACAGACCTGCACTCAAAAAGAAATATTTATAAAGAAATTTTTGATAACAGAAAAATATTCAACTTAAAGTGTCCTCTTTTGGGATCCTAGTAGAGTTCTGTTTACAAAAATAAATCATTAACTTGACAAGTAACGAGAGGTGGCAATTTGAGTCGAACCATTCCAGTATGGGGGAGAATCTGGGAATAACCTACGAAACACCAAATACCTCCAGAGAGTAAGGCAGGTCCTGAGAAGCCAGTAGAATAGTAAGAACAAGGTTCAAACCATCAACATGTATGCACTACCAGTCATCAGAATCCCAGCTGGCATCATAAGCTGGCCAAAGGAGGAGATAGAAGTCACAAATATCATGACTAGAAAGCTCTTCACAATGCATGGAGGGTTCCACCCCAAGTACAGCACCTTGAGACTTTACACTAAGCAGAAAGAGGGAGGTCGAGGACGAGTAAGCGTCAAGGCCAGGGTCCAGGATGAAACATCGAAAATACAAGACCACATCAGAAAGACGGCCCTGAAGGATGAACTGCTAAGTGGGTGTCTAAGGCAGCAGAACCCTGAAGAGTGTGCAGAAAAGGATGAACAGAGAATTTGGAGGAACAACCCCCTACATGGCATGTACCACCGTCAGATAGAGGAAATGGCCCCGTGGTAGTGGGCGCACTAGGGGCAGTAACCCCCAAATTGGGTGAGTGGCTCCAGCAAATCCCAGGAACAACATCTAAAGCCTCAGAGAAGGACATATATATATATATATATATATATATATATATATATATATATATATATATATATATATATATATATATATATATATATATATATATATATATATATATATATATATATATATATATATATATATATATATATATATATATATATATATATATTAGGGACAAGAACGCCACGAGATTTCTCGTACCGGCATGCCACGGGATTCATTTCCTTTTCACTTTTTTGGAGGGTATTGAGCCAGAGGTGCAATGGAGAGCAACTAGGCTGATGGATAGGCTTGTGTGCTACATTCTTGTACAGTAGATGGCGGTATGCACCTAACTGTTGTTTGTAATCCACCATTAATTGAAAAGAAGAAGGAGATCAATGGAATAAGTACACATGAGAAATACACGATGGCGAAATTATTT
Organism: Hippichthys cyanospilos; assembly: GCF_059441005.1. Taxonomy (NCBI): domain Eukaryota; kingdom Metazoa; phylum Chordata; class Actinopteri; order Syngnathiformes; family Syngnathidae; genus Hippichthys; species Hippichthys cyanospilos. The sequence goes on from NC_142383.1 coordinate 2,841,165, forward strand.
TACCTCGTCTGTGTGGCTACATTTTGGTTTTACAATTGAGGAAATGGAAGGTAACACATTGACTGACAAAACAAAGACAGTTTTCTAAACTCTGCAAAAAATAAATTAATAAATAAATAGGCCATACACCTTATTTACCACCAAAACCTGAAGCTTGCCAATTCTTCAAAAACGCCTTCAAACAAGCAAGCAACAATAAGTAATGCTTTTTGCATCGACACTGGATCCACCAAGTGTGAGAGATACCAAGACATTGTGGGATAATCGTATGTACATCGTGCTTGCTTTGAAACCATTTTTGACAGTGGAAGGCAGTGGATTCCGATGGCTAATTCATATTCTTGACCGCGGTATGAGATCCCGTCAGGACAATACTTATATATATATATATATATATATATATATATATATATATATATATATATATATATATATATATATATATATATATACTAGGCCCCAAATGCAGAGAGACTCCACTGGTTGTATAATCTAATAAAACACAAGCTTAAAAAAGTAGTTGATGACAATAAGAAGAAACAATAAGAGGTGATTTTATTCCATGTAGCTTTTTTCTTTGTTACATTAAACTGAACACACACAATTGTATTTACGTACAAAAATTTTGAGTTTTTATTTATACAAGCAATACTGTAAAGACACAACTGTTCATATTCACACCAGTGTTGAATTTTGAAATTCATCTTACTCAGTGTTTCCCAACTTTTTGTAAGTCAAGGCAATCAATTTACAATTGGAAAATATCACAGAACACAACCATACAAAAATGTCAGAAAATGAAGAATACTGAAATAATGATGAGCTTTTGTATATAGTGCTTTCTACATCATATGGTGATGAAAACACATTATAAATGCGACATTTAACTGAAAACTGTTACGTTCTTGCTCCTCCACCTCACTCTCTCTCTTCGTGAGCAGGTGGGTCCTTGACGGGAGGGCGGAGCCACCAGCCGCGCACCTGACCTCCATCTAGAATCACCGGACTATTTAAACGCGACTGGAGCTGGAGGAAGCCGTCGGAGTATTGCAACTCGGTCCTGCGTTCAAGTTTCCGCGTATGCTTGAGTATCAGTGTAGTAAGAGTTTCTGTTGCTACTTTGTTGGTGCGTTTTTTGCCCGTGTCTGCTTTTGTTTGTTACTTTACATTTTCGCGGCTTCCTCCGGGTGGTGGCTTCCCCCTCGGTCGGACTACTAGCTTCTCGCCGTCTTTCGCATAGGTTTTTCTATGTCACTTTTTGTTGGACTTTACATACGGGTTGAGTTTTCTGTATTTGAGTTGCTACTTTTCCCTGTTTACGTTATCCCCTTCTCACGCTGTGCGTGCAACCTTCGTTTAATAAATCCCTTTTATTGAGTTCGTATTCGTCGGTGTCTGGTCTGTGGTGGTCCACTGTCGAGTGCTGGGTGTTACGACGTAACAAAAACAAAGCTATTATACTTGCAAGAAGCCATATTTTATATTCTAAATGGCAAAAGAGGGATGCACCTGTTTGCCTATTGTACTTTCTGTAGGGCTGGGCGATAAATCACTGTCAAAAGCTAATGAAGATATGAGCATTAATGATATTGATATAGAAAATTAAGACAATAATGGTCATGTGCACTTGCCAAGCTTGTGTTGCATGCAGAGCTTCAAGCAACCCAACCACATTCCAACTTGCAAATTTGGCGTTGATTGGAAGGACTGATGACATGCATGTGAGAAATCCATTCATATGTCAGCGAGACATAGCTATTGAAACTGCATTGCTTCTTGGAAATGTTTTCTTGCCTATTTGAATTGCTTCCCGTTAAATTTAATTTTCTATTATTATAAACCTATACAGTATACACAATATTAAGCCTGGAACACTTGGAATGACTAATCCCCGATGTGTTAATAATATTGGCCAGCTCATGGATGATTCACGAATTGACTTACATGTACCATGTGTGTTTCAATCAGCACTTAAGCACTTATGAATTTTTTTACCCCCCCCCCACCACCACACACACACACACACACATACACAACTCGGTGTGGTGACTATAAATACAAATAAAAAACAAATAAAGCAAATAAATTGCCTTTCTGCTTGCTTGAATGGCGGTTGCATAAATATAGGTGTTTTGAGCCTGCAAGCTAGTTACCAACCTGTCAGCGGTAGCCTTATTTTTTTGTGTTCAAAAGTTGCTGGTGTAATTAGCATGCTTGGTGGAAGTGATGCCTGATGTAATATTCTTTTAAAACCGCAGTGGTTTCTTGGCAAATCAGACATATGGCCTTGAACTTGACTTCAATGAAAAAGAATTTAGACATTGATTCTTTCGTATATACACGGCACTTACTGTTGACTTTTCTTTTCTGTGACATTGCTGCAGCTGGGTTCTGATCTGATCAGTAGAAGAAGAGCAATAAATTGAAACTGGCTCTCACTGTCATTCTTCCTCCAGGCGCTGCAAAATCAAGTCACCGCACCTACCGTGCCAACTAGTGTTGAAATGCCTGTCTGTACAAGTCAAAATGAATGCAATCATTCACATCAAACCTTAATTCTATTCCATCTTAGGCAGCCCGAATAAAAAAAAACAAAAGGACCGGATCTGGCCAGCTGGCTGTAGTTTGCCCACCTCTGCCCTTGCATATATGGTACATATACATTATATTGTGTTTAACCGTATTAATAATTTCACGTATACCAATAGATTACTATAGCAAGACCTGTGGTAAAAAGGCAGTCCACTGCTTTCTGAATGATTCAATGATTCAATCTGAATGATTTCACCATTTAATTAAATAGGAGTGAGCCTTGTCTTTCAAAATAGCCACACTTTTGTCATGATTATCGCCCTTGACCTGTTTCTGAAGCAACCTGTGTTGTTCCTTGACTGACACTGTGGGAAACGGTAAACGACAAGATAATAGCCACACTTTTGTCATGATTATCTCCCATGCCCTAGTTCTGAAGCAACCTGTGTGTTCCTTGACTGACACTGTGGGAAACGGTAAATGACAAGATGAGGACATATGAGGGCAAACCATTCCTTCTTTACTCTCCAGACAGAAATAATTCTTTACAGAGCATGTACAAGCTCTCTCAACCCTATCAAGTCCATCTATTTGAAGTCATCTTTCTCCTCCCTTAAAGGTAAAGTCAAGGTGGATGTCTTTCGCTTGCAGGTCACCACAACACTGTCTTATTGTTAATGAAAAAAAGCCATAGCAATCCAGGCTGGCACAGTTCACATCGGTGGGAGTCCACACATTACATGGCCCAATGGGCAGGGGTGAAAGGCCCACTGTTATTTTTTGCAATTTTCTGCTGATTCGAAAGGATTGTGCCTTGTGCAGTGGCACTAAAGCTAAGAAATCCATCAAGTCACATTCCACAGACCCAGACAAATTGGTACAGAACAATACACTCATTGATCTAAACACACAGGCACGCAAACATAACAAACGCTTCTGTTTAAGCATGAAATTGTTATTTATCTTTAAAGCACAGTAGAAGTACAATGTGAATTGAATATTTTTTCATGTATTCCAACTGAATTTTTAACATTATCGCCTCAAGATATTGGACAAGAATATCAAATTATTCAAAACGGCCCATTTCGCCCAGCCCTAACCTATTGAGTGGAAGGAAGCATGTCACTTTAGGTTGTTGGTATATCTGGCTGAACAAAGACGTATTTGGGTTTCACAATTTTTTGGATGATTGAGATTCAAAAATGTCCTGTGGTACCCCTAATTATACTCATGGTACACTAGTTTGCCAGAGCGTCCTGGTTCGGAAACACTGAATTAACCTCCAATGCCTGATTTTGGAATGCGGGGTAAGTCGGAACCTCTCAAATGTGAAGCAGACGTGTAAACCACTGTGCTGCTGGGAAACATTACAACTACGCAACATATTCTGAGAGTGTTACACATTAGGTGTGTGAAACTTAGTCTCAATCGTTTCAAAAATATCTGTTTCAGGTGAAAATACAAACCACTATGCTTATACATGTTATGAAAAGAAACTGTAAAATTATGTTCTGTATACCCACTATGTTTATAAATGTTATAAAAACAAAGGTAAAAGCCCATGAAAAAATGGAATAATATCTGCAAACGTTTGTTGCTTTGAGTTGTGGAGGTGAAAAAGATATTGCTGCAGTGAATCTCTGTTGTCAGTCACTGTCCAGTTCCTTGTGCTCTGACATTGGACTTTCTCGGGCTGGAAGCACATCATAGTGACAGGAGATATGGCTGTTTTTTGGTAGGTCATATGGATCCTGGCCTGACTTCATGCAGTCACTATTTTGTCCTGTGCCACGAATCGTGCTTACAGTTGGCTCTGAATGAAAGAAACATAAGATTGCATGACATTAATTTATTGAACTGCTACAATGTTTGCTCTGCAAGATGATAAAAAAAAAATGAGGGTGGTTCTTTAAGGCGTATAACAAACAGGAGCCCAAAAAAACTTTCCTATAGACAACTTTATTGATTCCACATAGGAAATTCATTTTTTAGCGTTCAAAATACAGTCATACTTGCGGTAAGTCCATAAATAGATGAATCGTATATATCAAACACATTAAAGAACCCTGAAAAATAATTTGGAAGGATATTTCAGAAACTCATTTTAATTTAATTTAGATTACATTTTAGAAGGGTAATCTTTGAGTAAATTTTACTTTCATAGTACAGGGTTTCTTCATTTTTTCCCGGGTCATGGGGAGCTGGAAAAACCCCACGAAAAGTGAATTCCACAAAGTAGGAAGCCCACCCCGCACCCCATGGACATTGTATGTAATAAAGGGTATGAAATGTGTTCAGTAAAAATCCTCCCTATCTTTCTTTCCAATGCCCAGTGATCTCTTAATTGTAGTATGGAGGTAAAACAGTCTCTTTTAGGCACAAACTTTATTTTTCTGGGAGTTATGAGCACCATTCACTAACTCTCAACTTTCACTGCAACACAGAGCACTACTGCTACCCCTCATTCCTCCCCCTCCCCTTGCCCTCTCCCACATTGCATTGCAACTGTTCTTAAAGAACCAGCCTCAGTCTGTGTTGTCGCTCTGTTAAATCTGCCCACACTCCAAACCCTTCTCCACATGTAAGTCCTGCACAGCTCATCAGACACAAGCGCACAGCCTGAGAGTCTTGCCAAAACACCATTATGTCGTGCCAGATGGAGTAGAGCAGTGGTTTAGTTTTAAAGGGATAGTGTATAAGATTTAGGCCGTTTTTCATTAGGGACAGCAGGGGGTGCTGCAGGTGCTGTATTTACCATTGTCCATAGCTATAACAAACATGGCCACCTCCGGAGAAGTGCTACCCACCATGTAATATTGTTTCATGATAACTAGACCTATGAGTATTTAAAACATACTGTTGGTCTTTAAGAACACATTCATTTGCAAGTTTTTGAACTTTCCAACCATTTATCGTATTTTCTGGACTATAAACTCCACCGATATATAAGCCGTAGCAGCAAAATATGAGCAAAAAACAAAAACAAACAGAAAAAAAAAAGACTTTTGTCATGGATAAGCCACACTGGACTATAAACCACAGGTAATAAAATGAGATATTTCCACAAAAAGATGGTACATGGAAGTTTATAATGTTTTTTTTTTTTGTTAATTTTTTTGTAATCGCCTGGCAACAGCAACATCCTCTCTTTAACACACTGAAGATGCCTGCATGTTTAGTCCCAACATATTAATAGAAAATGGATGGATGGATATTTTCAACACTAACAGAATACTGTTAGTTAAATAGCAGTTCAAAATCTAAATCAGTACTTCAATTGCGTCTTTTTTTATCTCCCTTTGTTTGATAGATTAGTTTAGTGAACATAAAAACACATTGCATATAATTCACATATACAATCATAAATACATAAATAAAATCATTGATACTGTGTACTGTAAATAAAATTTAAGCATCACAAATTTACCCCACATTTTATACATTCTCTTGTTCAATTTAGACATAATTTTTCTTTTTGAAAAACTGAAAAACTCTTTTTCAGTCATTGATTCACATCTTTGCAGTTCTATTTCATAGTTGTTCCATAAATTGAAACCTCGAACAGATACACACATTTGCTTGCTGGTGGCAGGCAAAAAAATAAAATAAATAAAAAAACAACAGATAAACCGCACCGAAGTATTGTATAAGCCGCAGGGCTCAAATCATGAGAAAAAAGTTGCGGTTTATAGTCTGAAAATTTATTCCTATTATTAATTTATTCCTTTGATGATTTGATGATTCCTAATGAAAATCTTACACACTGTCCCTTTAAGCAAATGTGCCTTTCATTTGAACAAGACTGTGTATTAGGGCTGTTAGACTGCTTCAGACCACGTTGGGACTAAGCGTGGGAGTGTTGCAGTGCATCATGCGCTGATGTAAAGTGACGGACCTTTGCAAAAAAAAAAAAAAAGCACTGAGTCAGCGAAAAGTGAAGCACAAAGTGCTAAGGGAATACGATTAGTTCAGTTAAAGTAGTGCTTCTCAATTATTATTTGCCAACTTTTTGTGCCCCCCCCCCACAGCGCACTGACTATAAGTAAGATTATTATCTATAAAACTTGTATAAGTATACCTAATCCTGTATCTTTTTACATTAACAAAAGAAAAAAGCAATCTATATCAACTTTCAAAACTGTTAATTATTTTTAATGCCAGTTTTATGGGTTACAGCTTGTTCTAATACAATAAAAAATAACCAAGTGCATCAAAGTGCTTTTGTCATGGCATAATGGGCTTTGTATCACTTTTATTGACAGGAAGCAACTTTGAGGAGAGTGGCAAGGAAGCCTGCCACACAAAAACTACAAATGTGGTATCTGTTATATAGCATTCGTCACTTGGATGGATATACAATTAAGGCAGTTTTTTCTAACTGCGTTTATGCTTGCTGTCCAAGTCTTATCCAATACTGGTGTGCACTAAATACCCACAGTACCAATAGCAAGAGCACAAAATAAAGGATGCTGTCAAGTTAAGTAGTAAAGTGTTTTTCCATACTAGTTTGTTGAAAGAGAATTTCTCTTTTTTTAAAAATATTCTATTGTTGATTAGTATTGCTTACGTTAAATAAAAATATATTGGATTACCAGGTGTATTCCATCCATCCATTTTCTATAGATGCTTAATCCCAAAGGGGTCGCAGGCTTGCTGGCGCCTATCCCAGCTGGCTTCGGGCAGTAGGCGGGGGACACCCTGAACTGGTTGCCAGCCAATCGCGGGGCAACCAGGTAAATTCATTTTTGTTTTTATAAAAAGTAATAATGTGTTTCAGCAATAGTTCCTCACCAATTTCATAGACATTCTTGTTGTTGGGCACACTGCTGCTGCTAGATAATTCAGTGTAGGGTGAATCTCGTCTGGCAGGGGACTTCATTTCCACATAGCCACATTCAGTGTTCTTTGCTGTAAGGATGGGGGAGTCCTTAATAGTGGCATAGGGGTTTTCGGAACTGTTTAGTGAGCTTGAACTTCCGTGATATGGCATGCCTTGTACCAGGTCTGTACAATGAAAAAGAGGAGACACACAACATAAAAAACATTAAACTGGCAAAACTGGTCAATTTCTGACTTATATCATTAAAATTTACTTTGCAAAGACTTCCCCATGCATCTTCTGTCTACTCCATATGCTCCTAGTTTGCAGAAAAAAATACAATAAAAACAGGTCAATGAACGAAGGTAGCAAAATGGTGTCTACTGGAATGAGGTAAGTTTGTAGATATCTTCAGGACTGGACTCTTATCTCACCAATTGAGTCAAATTTGGGGAAGGTCATTTAAGTCAAGTTACAGCAGCTTTATTTGCAATGTGGAATCATCAGACTTTGCGGTGCCATATCGGCTACACCCATTATCAAAACTCCACAATGTTCCACAGAAGTGATGATCCGTGTCTTGAGGCTTTCCTGACAAATGTTCAGTATTTGTTCAATGGGCTCAAAGTAAAAAAGGGCCATTTTGTACAGCCACTGTAGAGCAAAATGTATAACCTCATATTATCAATTACTGTACATTCGATCAGGCTGTGGCACTTAATTGTGTGAGGGCCCGGCAGTAAGGTCACAATTGTCTCTGTACACTTTATTTTCATTATTATTATATTTGTCAAAAGCATTTGATTTTGGGGACCTAAACATGTACAAAAACTGACCACAGTTTGCACACTCATCAAGCCGGGTAAAAATTTTGATAATTTAGAGTTGACAAAAACAATGAAAACAAAATGGTTTCTTTATGTTTGAAACTAAGCCTGCGAAAACATGCTTTAATGTACAGAATATGAACTAAGAATTTTTGTATGTCTAATTTTAGCCCATTTTAGAACATTGAAAGGGGTTATACTTTTGACTGCCTGTCCTAGACGCTTCATTAGAGCGACTTCAAATTTGGGCTGGATCATCACAATGGCTGTGGAAAAAATATTGACTTTTTAAAATTGTATATGTTAGGATGATGCATCAAATTTTGTTTTCTTATTTTTGCTTTGCCACAAAAGACAAAAGACAGAATAGCTCAGCACAAGCTCACAAACTTGCATGCATGCATGCATATAATATTCTGTTATTCATAAAGCGCCACCTTGTTGCTGCAAAAACTGTTTTTACATCCAAAGCCAGAAGACTTACATTTGGTAATATTCATTGATACATATAATGTAATGCCACCAAATGGCACAAAAAAACATATCTCGTCACGATTTATTGTAATGCGGCTTTCCTGTTGAATGAATATGAGCGAAAATTTGTTAGAAAAGTCTCAAGATGATCATGCTCAACAGTGCTGCAACAGTTGATGATTTACTGTGACAATTAAAGCCTTTGTAACTTGACCTTAGTGATTCTATTATTTCAGAATTTTAAACATTTGTTGATCGTTTAGTCCTGAAGACAAGTAAAGCATGGCATGATGATGCGAATCAACACTTAAATGTATGTCCCTGACCGGTTTCTACTCAGCATCAGGGCACTTACCCCTGTCATTTATGAGGAGATCGGTGAGGTGAGAAGTGTCATCGAGCACCAACATGAGACAACAACGCTTCCCCTTTGGAAATGTTGCCAAACACACCATGTTTGTTTGTTTTCAACTTGGTAGAGCTATTTCACTGGTGATTTTTTAAAATATATTTTTTAAACATTGTGAGCAACATATGTTACAGACATAACAGTTACGTAGCCTATACTACATTCATCACTAAGGTAATGAATTAATCAAAACTCAACAGAGCTCATAATAAAAAGAAGATATAGCCCTTCATATGATGGTCCATCAACATAATTATATCACTAAAAATAAGGTGCACGAAATTAGGTAAATTGAACTTTAGTGGGTGTCTTCGGTGGAGCACGTGGTCTGTGTGACAATGATTATACAACATGGTTCAGTCTGGAATTCTCCCATACTTTTATAATTTTCTACCATTACTGACACATTTTTCTTCACACTCCGTCAGGCACATGAGTCAAGTAAACTTGTTTTTGTATGAGGCGAATATTAAAATATAAAACGCGAATACAAACGATGTCCATCCATCCATTTTCTAGAGCACTCAATCACACCTAAGGACAATTTAGTATGTCCAATACACCTGCCATGCATGTTTTTGGAGTCTGGGAGGAAGCCGGAGTGCCCGGAGAGAACCCATGCAGGCTCGGGGAAAGTATGCAAACTTCACACAGGAAGGCCGAACCAGCTGGATTCAAACTCGGGTCTCTTAACTATGCAGCGGACGTGCTAACCACTGCGCTACATAGCTACCCATACAAGTGCCGTGTTTTCACAAAATCAGGCTTATATTGCTGAAAAAGAAAATTGATCTCTTCAAAATCCTCACTTAATTTCCTTTAAAATTATATGCAATACATAAAAGTAGCCCAAAAAATGATGAAATTAATTTTTTTTTATTGTTGCCAAGTAGAAATTCCCAATTTTGAGATAAACGCCTTTTAAGTTCTGGTACATTCATATTTCAATGATGCGTATCATCTACTAATCCCTTAATTTCATACACATTGATTACAATTTGAACCTTTTGGCTGCTGGGAAATGAAAGCCAAGACCATAAGGTTTTATAGAAATCTCAAAATCCACATCTCTGTCAAATATTCGTGTTTTCGGCAATAACTCAAAACTAACCTTAGTGACATAAACCAGCTTTTATGGAAACGAATATACGTAGTATAGTGTTTAACTTTTTTTAAGCGCTGTACATATTTCCTGTGTGCTGAGAGAGCGAGCGCAATGCAAAGTGCTACTCATGCAGGTCAAAAAAGAAGCTAGAAAAACTTCTAAAGAACTGCAGGCCTCAGTTAAGGTTAGGGTTAGGGTTAGGGTTAGTCCGTCATTCAACTATGAGAATGACACTTGCAACAAATGGCATCCATGGAAGAGTTCCCAGTTGAAAACAGTTCAAGGTTCACTTCCCACTTGCCAAAAATAATCTTGATGATCATCAAGACTTTTGGAGGAACCTTTTGTGGACTAACGAGTGAAAAATTAAGATTTTTGAAGGTGCACAGCCTTTCACATCTTGAGTAAAGATGAAACTGCATTTGATCAAAAGAAGATGATACCAACAGTAAAGCATGGCGGGGACAGTGTGAAGGTCTGAAACTGCTATGCTTCCTCAGGAGCAAGACAAATTAATTATGCTGTTTACGAGAAGACCCTGAAGGTGAATTTCCAGCCATCAGTTTGTGCAATCAAACTCAAGCATTCTTGGGTCTCGCAGCAGGACAATAATCCACAGTCCAGCAAGTTCACCTCAGAATGACTCATTGAAAAAGAACAAAATTAAGGTTTGAGAGGGGCGAAGTCAAAGCCCGGATATAAATTTAATTCAGACTTTGTGGAGTGACCTTAAACAGGCAGTTCATGTTAGAAAATGACATGACAGAATTGAAACGATTCTGCACAGAAGAGTAATCTAAAATTCCTCTACAGTGGTGTAAAAGACTTAACACCCATTATCCCAAATGTTTGATTTCAGTTATTGCTGCCAAAGATGGCAAAACTCGCTATTAGGTTCTTCAGAGGGCAATTACTTTTTCACATAGGGTCAGAAAAGTTTGTAGTCCCCCTGCCCCGGGTATATAAAATCATCATTTAGAATCAGCATTTTGTATACACCTGTAGTTGGGTTGTATCAATGTGATATTATTATTGGTTTGATGAAACGAAACCAAAGTGACTTATAAATACTTTATGCAAAGAACAGAAATCACGAAGAAGGCAAACACTTTTACTTTCAGAGCACTGTATGATCCAGAGCTTTTGTATCAAAAAGAGCAGCCTTCCCCCAGAAATCAGAGTTAGAATATGTTTATATTTTACCATTACAATCCTTTTTTCCTTTAGCTTTATGCTCATCTTTTAAACAACCTTCATCAAAGTTAGTTTCCTCTCACACTTCTAATGCAGTTTTTCAGGTGGCTGTTTTTCTCAAACCCCAAGCACATTCAAGTCTTCTTCTCCTTTTGGTTTTTTCCCATCAAGGGTCGCCACAGCAAATCAGCTGGCTCTATCTAAGCCTGTGTCTAGCATTCTTTTCTCTCGCTCCAACTAATTTCATGTCCTCTTTCACTACATCTACGAACCTTCTCTTTGATCATGCTCTATGTCTCCTCCTAGGCAATTCCGAATTCAGCATCTTTCTACCTATATATTTACTAGCTCGTCTCTGGACATGTCCGAACCATCTCAGTCTGGCTTCTCTGACTTTATCTGATGTGCTGTACCTCTGATGTATTCATTTCTGACCCTATCCATCTTGGTCACTGCCAAAGAGAACCTAAGCATCTTTACCTCTGCTAACTCCAGCTATGCCTCCTCTCTTTTCCTCAACGGCACTGTCTCCAGACCAAACAACGTCGCTGGTCCCATGACAGTCCTGTACAGCTTTCCTTTCAATTTTGCTGAAACTCTTCAATCACACGTCATACATTACACTTTTCTCCATCCATTCCAGCTTGCCTGCACATGTTTCTTCACCTCTTTTCCACACTCTCCATTGCTCTGGACTGTTGATCCTAAATACTTAAAATCCTCCACCTTCTCTATCTACTCTCACTGTATTTTCACTCTTCCATTTGGGTCCTTCTCATACACACATATACTCTGTCTTTCTGCGGATAACCTTTATTCCTCTCTTTTTCTCCACCACTCTAGCTTCTCCTCCATCTATTGCCTCCTCTCACTACAGATCACAATATCAACCGCAAACATCATAGTCCATGGAGATTCTTGTCTAACTTCGGAGCATATTTAAATCTCTGATCATATAATCACCCCAATGTGTACAATGAAAACTCTATGGCCGCAATGGGATACAATAATCAATGAAATACTCTCAATTTTATTTGGACTGAACAATTCAGTTTAACAACTGATAGTTTATAGCTAGCTTCTGATCGGTGCACCTAGATTCCGCCTTTGGCCCCTGCCAAGCTCACATCGCACCCGACCCCTATGGCCTCTCCCACAGTTGATGAGCCCATGGGAAGGGGAACCCACGTTACCCTTTCGGGCTGAGCCCCATGGTGGCCGGGCCACCAGGCACTCGCCAACAACCCCCACCTCCAGGCCTGGCTCCAGAGGAGGACACCGGTCCGTGCAAGGGAAAACAAGATCCAATATTCGTAATTATCATAGGGAATCTATGAGCATGCTTAGTATGGTTCCTCACCTCGGACCTGTTTGTCATGGGTGACCCTACCGGGGGCTTAATGCCCCAGACAACTTAGCTCCTAGGATAATTGGGACACGTGAACCCCTCCACCACGGTAAGGTGACGTCTCAGTTGGAAAAGGGTGGAATGCCTTCTCCGGTTGGAGATGTGAGGGTGAGGGTAGGATGGAACGGAAGATCGGCAGGCAGATTGGTGCAACGTCTGCTGTAATGCGTACTCTGTACCAGTTTGTCGTGATAAAGAGCGAGCTGAGCCAAAGGCGAAACTTTCTATTTAGCGCTTGATCATGGATGGATGGATAGTTTATAGCTCACCAAGTTCATTGAAGCAATCTCGATGTTTCCAGTCAACTGGCAATGTGCCAGTTGCACCAGCAAGAGGATATCTCTTTTTTTCCTCCACGTTGTTCAAGTTCACAAACATGTTGTTCTTGACCTACAATGCGCAAAAGATTCAATCAAAGTGACTTATGCATAACATTTATCCAAAGCCTATTCTTATTCATATATGCAGTATAAACACACTTTTCCATACGGAGAGTTATGTTGTGGGGTAGTGCACTGGGTCAGGGTGTGGTAACTGGGATTGGAGAAGAAGTTACTGGGGTGCACATCACGTGGTAGATGAGCATCTGAAACATGAACAATGTTGAAATCATGATTTCAGTGTGCACTGTGTGAGTTACAGTATATTGATTCAAGCTGCCTTTGTATGATTTCACAAAAATCAAGCAATTCTCTATGTCACGATCTGTTTTTTTTCATCAATTAAGTTACACAAAGCAGAGCTCTGATGACGTCTTTTGCAAGCAACATGTGTGGCCACATATGCCAGTGCGTCTATTTCAAGCCTTGTTTGTGTACCACCAATTCAGCGCTCTCCTTCCACCTGTGTTGTGTTCAGGTGTACTTCATGTCTTCTCAGTTTGTTTGCATTTAATTACATTTGATATTCAGTCGGTCTCTGGTCTCTTGACAACCCGTATTTTCTGGACTATAAGCCGCACCGGTATATAAACCGCAGCAGCAAAAATTGAGCAGAAAAAACAACAAAACAAAACATTTTTTTTGTCATGGATAAGCCGCACTGGACTATAAGCCGCAGGTGATAACATCAGATATTTACGCAGAAAGATGTTATATGGAAGTTTTTACATTTTTATAGTTTTTTTTTTTTTTTAATCGCCTGCCAACAGCAACATCCTCTCTTTAACATTCTCAACTTGCCTGCATATTTACCACCAACATATTTATGCAAAAATGGATGGATTATTTTCAACATAACACCAACAGATTACTGCAGACTTAAATAGCAGTTCAAACTCAAAATGAATTCTTCGATAGCATCTTAATTGGGTGAATTTGATAAAAATGTTACCTGAGATGGTGTAGTCGGTGGTCACCCTCATGGCAGGAGTGTAAGTTACTGCTGGCATGGGAGGTTCTTTTTCTTTCTGCTTTTTCCTGTAGATAATGAAGAGGAGGAGGAGGAAGAGCACGAGCAGCACTAGCACGATGATTCCTGCAATAGCTCCGATTTGGTAGGTGTCCACCTGCACTGCAGCACTAGTGAAAGTGCTGAGGCTGTCAACAACAACACCAGCTACAGACAAGAGAACAATAAAACAGCTTCAATGTTAAATCTCTAGTGGGTGGAGAAATGTACAATTATCGAATAGAAAGTTATTTGTGCACAAGCCTGTATACTCACCTTGGTCACAGCGTGTTCCCTTCCAGCCGTTGTTACAGTAGCATGTACCAGTGATATGATCACAGGTGGAGTTATTTAGGCAGTCACACACCTGCCGACAGCCGTAACCATATGAACCAGGAGGACACTCTATAATGACAGTTAAACTGAAAGTAAGCAAATATTCAGTCTATCATGATCATTTGTTAAATTCAATTCAACATCACGACAGTGATCGTTAATTTATTTTCTTAGCCCCCACTCCCAACCCGTCAGTAAATCATTGCCGCACAAAGCATTTACAGGACGTCCCTGAGTTACAAACATTCAACTTAGGAACATTCGTCTATATCATGTTCACCTGTTGGACATTTGTGAGAAACTATACACAAAGTAGGAGAAAAGGCATTTCTTCTAGTTCATGCATGAGGAGAACGAAGAAGAATTCTACTGCAGGATATATAGATCAGATGGGATAGGATAGGATAGGATACAATTCTACTCCGCTCGAATGTAGCCTCTCCGAACCCTCTCTTTTTATTTGATTCAGAAGTCTCTAATTACACAAAGGTTCCCGCCCTAAAAAGAAAATAGAAAGAAAAAACATGTCTGAAACCCAGTGTTCTTGCCCTTGTGTGTAAGTATGATTAGTGCAGGTGTGGCAAAGTATTCTGTGTGTAAAGACATTCTGCAAGAGATTTTGTAGATAACAAGTGAAGTGATATCTGTCTGTGGTTAAACTTGAGCAGGCTGGTCAGGGAGTGGTGATCACTTGTGTGGTAGGGCTCTCTTAGATTAGATATTCGGGTCTGTTGCAAGAAGCTCTCAAAGAACGGAGTTCCCGACCCCTGAATTAAAAGATACATTAATGCTATTCATCCTTGAAGGGAAAGTCAAGTAAATATTTTTTTACAATTATGTTTCAATGGGTCCCCACTAGTCTAAACACGGCATTCTGATTAATAGTGCATTTGCATAATATGAAGTATGCTGCAAAATCCCCCTCTCCCCTTTTTTCCACTCAGGTAGCCGCCACTTTGCCACTTGCTGTCAACGAAAAATTATGTCCCATTTACTCAAGGCTCAGGTAACCAGCAAACATGATGCACCTTTTTTGTGATTTTGGTCATGTGGCTACTTCATTGTTCATCACCTGAGCCCTGAGTAAATGAGACATAATTTTCCGACGACAGCAAGTGGCAAAATTGCTTAATCAAAAAAAAAAAAAAAAAAAAATGACATCCACATGGCATGGTGAAAGAGTGGTTGGCACTTCCACACAACTCAGAATCCTAAATTCAATTCCAGCTTGCTCTGGCCTCCCTGTGTGAAGTTTGCATGTTTTCCCCATGCACTACAGGTACACTGTACTTTCTGCACTATAATGCGCACCGGATTATAAGGCGCACCCTCAATTAATTACATATTTTAAAACTTTTTCAATCACAATATAGTAATACTCAAAGTAATAACAATAATAACTCAAATAATAACTCTAAACTCTCAATAGCATAATAACTCAATGTCAATATAACCAACCCTGTTGAACTATAAACAGGTAAAGCTTACTTTATCAGGTCATTCCCCAGCTACGAATCCAAATCTCAATATTGATCCATATATAAGGCACACCTGATTATAAGGCGCACCATCACCTTTTTTTTTTTAAAATAAGGCTTTTAGGTGTGCCTTATAGTGCGGAAAATACGGTAAATTACCACTGAAAGCCCTGGTTTGAATATTCGCACCCCCACCGATTGTTAGAGAGAGTTGCTGCAACTGTTTTAGCCAAGACAGATGGTATCATGAGTTGGTTGTCAAAACTGTGTTTACATACTTTGTTCACAGTGCTGACCCATGAAGCCAGTGCGGCAGGTGCATTGTCCAGAGATGTGATCACAGTCTGCTCCATTCCTGCACTGGCACGTCTCAGAACAATCCTTCCCATAAAATCCTAATGGACAACCTGCAAGGTAGTCAAAACATTGTGTCAAGTCAAAACACTGATTTAATGTAGAAAAAGACTATACTCATCAGCTGTGACTGTCAAGCATCTAAACAAAGAAATCTACATCTATTTGACTGACGTTGTGTGCAGTAAAGGCCAGTCCATCCTGGAGTGCACTTGCATTCTCCATCATAGGCACTGCAAAAGGCTCCATTGTGACAGTTACATGTATGGATGCAGTTGGGTCCCCATTGAGCAGGAGGACATGCTGCAATACAGAGACAACATATTCAATTGTAGTGTGATTACAGGCCTAGATACACCAATCTGATGTCAGCCAAATGTGATAGATGCCTAGCCCCTACAGCGTTTGTGCAGGAGAAATGTTGGAAATTACACCGCAACTGACAGGCAGCGAAAATGACTATTAAGTACCTTCTGCACATGTGTGAAAAGTAGTAACCCATCCATACTATCTGGTGCAGTAGTTAAAATTCGTCATTGCTGGAAATAGCCAACTAGAAAGCTTCATGGGGGTGGGATATAAAAATTTAAACAATGCTGTTATCAATTTCAATTAAAACCCATGCGTCCAAACAAAATCTGGACATCAAAAATATGCAAAATGAACTAAATTATCAAGGCTCTCTCTCATTTACTGTTCATCTGCTTCATTAATAACACTATCTCTTCCTGTTATTGTCCTGTGTGCTAATACGCTAGCTAACGGCCAAATGGAGAGGTCAGGCATCACAACGGTCCAACGGCGATAAAACTTGTTGACACCCCGCCTATGGCTGGAATTTTCTAGTCTTCCAATGTCAGGTCGTGTATCTACTGTTGACCGTTAGAGTGAGTGAAACAGGCATAATGCACTACAGTGGCAACAGCCAGTTTTCATCATATATATGGAAATAAAAGGGGTGAACTGACGCTGAGAGCAGTCACTGCCGATCCATCCAGGAAAACACTGACAGGAGCCATCAATAGGGTTGCAGGTGCCGTTGTTGACGCAACTACAGCTCAGGACACACTTCCTCCCATAGTAACCACTGGGACACACTAAATATAAGATATACGTCAATAAAGAAAAGTAATGTTAGTCAAAAAATGTAATTGACAAAGTTGGCCAACATGACGATGTCCATGACAATGTCATAGCTGTGAAATGTACTGCTCACCCTCATTGCAAAGGCCTCCCTTAAAGCCTGGCAGACAGTCACACTGTCCGCTCACATGGTGACATGGGCCATTGCTGTGGACACATTGAGGACACGTCTGACTGCAACGATGACCAAAGTAACCAGGAGAGCAAACTGCAAACAAAATGGAAACCCAAAGATTGGCTGTATTTATATCTAATCCTCACTTCATGTTAATTATCAAAGCAATGGTCAAGAAAAACACAAAGTAGGATCTACAGTCTTAACTATAACTATCAAGGCTCGAAATAAATGGTTTTGCATTAATTTGGATGAGAATACCACTCTCATTGACTCGTATGGCTGCTCAGTTTGCTCACATGCGCTTGCGGAGCCTGTGGTAGCGCTGGTGGGGGATTTCGAAGGAGCGGGCAGGCCGAGGACCGGCTCCACATCTGGCCTTGTGGTGATTACCTTCGGAAGTGTTTTTGAAACTTGGCTGGGGTGCCGATGACGCCAGGTGTGACGGGTGGTTTTTCTTACCGTCAGACGTATTGGCGCTTGTGTGAGCGGCACTGGCACGTGCGCCATTGCAATAGATCGCATCTTTATTATTATTTATTTAACAATTCAGTTTGCTGCTTTCTGTGAAAGAGATTGAATGGATGTGTGAACGCTTGTTCGTCTCTGGGTGCCCTGCGATTGGCTGGCAACCAAACTTGAGGGTGTCCCCAGCCTACTGCTCGAATTCGGCTGGGATAGACACGAGCAAGCCCGCGACCCTTGTGAGGAGAAGCGGCTGTAGAAAATGGATGGATGGAATGTTCCTTGTTTTGCAAATGAAATACAATATAAATGTAAATCTTTTGATCTCCTTTGTTCAAAGTTTGAAAACAAAGTGCACTGAGTTGAATAACTGCTTAAATAGACATCCTTGCAATGGACTGCTGTGTCAATATCTTTAAATAAAGCACTTCATCACTTACTCCTCTGACAGGTGCTGCCTCTGTATCCTGGAGCACACTCACATGTTCCTTCATCCGGAGAGCAGGATGCACCGTTCTTACAGTTACATGCTAGAGAGCAGTTTGGGCCCCAGCGACCCTCTGCACACACGCTGTCACAATGGATACCTGTTCACACACAGGTACACTCACTATTAGCATCTCTTTTTGCTGCTTTTGTATCTCAGAGCACTCTTCAGCAAAGTATGCAATGATCTCTTAAATGGGGATTTTTCACTGATATAATGACCCAATCCATTTTCTCTTACCAGTCCACCCAGGCAGGCAGCGGCAGTACCCAGTGGCGTGATGACATCCGTCAGCATGACTACAGTCACAACGCTCTTTGCAGTCAAGACCATAAGTACCATCCTTGAGAAAAGCAAATGTCAATGGCACAATGTTGTATATTTCAGTTTGCCTTCAGTAACAATGCAATGTATTTAGTTGTGAGAAATATTCAAACACTCTAAGTGTTTTCACCTGACATTGCAGATCACATTTACTTCCTCTCCAGCCTGCAGCACAAGTACAGTGACCAATCACTGCATCACAAGCACCTTCATTCCCACATAGACAGGTCATGTTACAGCCAAGACCCCATGTTCCACTGGGGCAGCTGATGGAACAGTCCACTCCATGCCACCCTGGTTAAAAAATGGGCTGTAGTTATTTACATTGACAATATGATCGGTTTACTTCAAACGGCCAGTGGGGAGGCCCAGTGTATCACCCGGGGACATGATGCAGATCTTGTCAGTAGTTAGGTTGAGAGAACTACCTATTTCTCCGCGTACAAGTCGAGTTTTTGTTTCCTCATTTTCAACCCCCATATTGAGGGGGTCGACTTATACCTGCATAACTCAACACCAGACCAATTTTCTCCACATACCTGTGTTTGAATAACATTAATTGTAACGTAAAGTAAGTAATATTATGTCATTTACAATGATTGAAATGATTTTATATACATATATATATATACATATATATATATATATATATATATATATATATATATATATATATATATATATATATATATATATATATATATATATATATGTATATATATATATATATATATATATATATATATATATATGGGTATATGTATATATATATATATATATATATATATATATATATATATATATATATATATATATATATATATATATATAATGCTATCTTAGCATTGCCAAAGGCAGAAAGCTCCAAAGGAGCATGGTTTACTGATCTATTCATGCCTTAAGTTTTTGTTTTTAGTAAAGTCAAGAGTGTACACAACCATGCTAATTAAAAAAACAGTACACAGTTGTTTTGTGAAGTTCTTCAAATAATTACAGAAGTGAAAAAAAGAACCAAATATCGTGGGATCACAAATGTGACAAGATGTAAACACATTTTCATTATACTCACAGCAGCACAATTTTTTTCTGCTGAACTCGGCACTTTCAAGCAGTTTAGAGATTTTATATTATTTTTTAAGTTATGTACAGTACTGAAGTTATTGTACTTTTCTTCAGCTCACCTGGTTTACAGAAGCAGGACCCATCCACAGGTGAACACTGAGCGCTATTCTTACAATCACAGGTAGAGGAGCAATTCACTCCATAAAATCCAGCTGGGCACGGGACTGAACAGTCTACACCCTGGAAAAATTAAAAGTTAGACTGAACCCTAGTCTACATTTGGATTTGCTTTACAACGTTTATGCCACAACTCCAATTGTTTGTTTGTCAGATTGCCTATTTCAAGCATTTGCAATTGGATATCTTCACTATCAGACCTCTTGCAAATGGATAAAATGGACATTTTACTGTCTTCAATTAACCAGACCTTAGCCAAGAGTTGAACCCTGAGCCTCTGAAGTGTGCAGCAAATTGGCAAATATTCTTAATCATCTGTGACAAATTGGCTTAAATGCTGATTAACAAGATAAATATTGAAAAGGCTTACCAAAAAGCCTGGAGCACAAGTGCATTTTCCTGTTACGCTGTGGCAGTCTGCACCATTCTGGCACAAGCACACTTGCTGGCAGGACTCGCCATAGAATCCTGGGGGGCATGTCTCATTGCAGTAGAGTCCAGACCAACCTGATAGACATGTACACTCTCCTGACATAGGATGGCAGCTGATGACACACAAATACAATAGCATAGTAATTTTTTTTTTTTTTTTTTTGTGGGGCTGGGTTAATATTCAGATTTCAATTATTGATCCGTTCAAGCCTCTACTCAGTGATTGTGTGAAATTTGGGGCACAACCCAGAGTGACATGTCATTCATAGAGCACAAATAGACAAACAACTCTTCAGACTCATTCAATAGTCTTGAATGAAACTAACATGCATGCTTTCAGAAAGTATGAAAATGTTTACAAGCAGAGAAAAAATAAGCATCTGGAGCTGAGATGAGATTTGAATCCGGAACCTCTTGTTTGTGAAGCGTACCTGAGTCATTCATATGGACTGCATTTTGTTCCCTTTTTTAAGGGGTTGTCTAATGTTTTGAGAAAAAAAAGTCTTAAATAGCCTTTGTTCTACAGTAGATCAGTGGTTCTCAAAGTGGGGACCCCTGGGGGTCCCTGCAGGGGGTCCATGAAATAATTTCGTTTATTCATGAAAAAAATATACATTTGTGTTAATGTCATCTTATTTTATATTAAATTGTGAATGTATTCCTGACTCTACAAGAAAGCAATCAATTTGACAAGTTTAATACATTTTTAAAAATGTATTGATTTAGAAATGTGTCAAATCGACCCACGTACTCATCACACAGCTTGACGCAGCTACATCCATATACCCGTAGGACCTGTGCTATCTACTTAGGTATGTATGCGTTTGTAAGACCACCCACTTCATCTAGTGAGGAAAAAAGAAAAAAAAGCTGTCTAAACAAAGAAAATACAAAAAGGACAACATCGAATTTGGAGTTATTGAAAATAACAATGGAGAACCAAAATGGCTAAAATGGCTAAAATTATTTTTTGTTTGTTTGTTTCTGCAAACATCTGCAATGGGGTCCCCTGTTCCAGACAACGCTAAAGGTTAGGAAGGGGAGTTTTGATATGAAAGTTATATGTAACTTATATATGTTAGTAACTATGTGGTCGTGCCATATTGAAATTTGACATATTGTCACCCTCTGGGTGAAATTTCAGCTCCCTAGTGTCATATTTCAATGCTTTCCCTTTAATTTGAAATGCTTCTGATATAAAGATCAAAGAAATGGACAAAATACTTCGCAATGGCGAAGAGACGACAGAACAGTGCTAAGGCTGAAGTTATTCTGGTAATAAATAGGGGGACATGTTATGACACAATATTAGACTTGTGAGTAAGAGTTACGTACACAGGTGATACATCTTTACACACCAAACCTCCTGAAACAGTAGAACTATTGAGACCCAACCTGACAGCTGCTCTCTCACTAGCATGCTGTCCAACAGGGCTTCCTGAC
The DNA here is from genome assembly GCF_059441005.1 of Hippichthys cyanospilos. Taxonomy (NCBI): domain Eukaryota; kingdom Metazoa; phylum Chordata; class Actinopteri; order Syngnathiformes; family Syngnathidae; genus Hippichthys; species Hippichthys cyanospilos. The sequence goes on from NC_142383.1 coordinate 2,863,138, forward strand.
TTGATCATGGACATTGAACCACAGCTGTCTCTGATCACAATGTTGAATGCAATACAGAGGAGCTAACTAACTAACACTTTTTAATTCCATAAAATGTTTTAGGCTGAAAAACAGCATGAGTGATCAGGGGTAAAAAGTGCACAAATGGTTTGAAAAGCTGATTCGGTGTCCTACAATGTATTTGACCGTAGGAGTGCCAGAGCAGAACATGACCACAACTTGAAGTACAAATATGAAGTACTAAATACTGTACCTCTGCGTATTCTGGGCATAGCATGGACACTTCCGGTCACACAGTAGACCATACATTCCTTTGGGACACAGTCTCACATCACATGTCTCGCCTGTGAAGCCCGCCTCACACAAGCAGTTTCCGTAGTTAAGGTAGCATTTGCTGTTGTTTTTACAGTGACATTTCTTTGTACAGCCAGCACCATAAGTACCAACTGGACATTCATCCTGACACCTGTCCACAGAAATGCACAAGGTCACACATTTCAAAGGATGGATGCGATCATAACAATGAGGATGAGCGGCTATAGAATATGAATGGATGGATACGTATATCAATGAGAGGCATTCGGGGAAAAAAAATAAATAAATCAAGAACAATTACAAGACAACATCAATGTATAAATTTAAGTTCACATAATGCTATACAAGAAGGTTTGGAAGTGTTACTTTTAAACTGCTTTCTGATTCAGTTTCTGGTTACTTGTTAAAATTTTAGTAAGCACTGTAAACCATCGTCTTTGTATATGCCATAATATTCATGTAACGATTAATAAAAACTACTACCTGAAGCGGCTGGGCATTCGCTTTGTTTTGGCAAGTGATAGTATTTTCTTGATTTATTGTTTAATTTTTAATGTGTTTGTGTTATTTTATTTCGTTCATATTCAAAAAATAGTAAAGAAATTAAATGATGTTCTTATTTTAAACTGCAATTTGTAATTTGGACTTAAAATTCTGTGGATGTATTTTAAATTATTATTAATTCTTTTACTTTTTGACAGCATCACGTATAACGACAACTTTTAATTGTTGATGCGGGTTTATTGGCGTTTAAATGCTCCAGAAAATAGCCTGTGTAGCCCAGTAATGCCTAGTGCGTGCATGAGGGGTATTTATTCGAAAGTCTGACATCACTGAAGGCGTATGTGTGAAAGTCAGGGATCGCCGCTGATTTATATATATATATATATATATATATATATATATATATATATATATATATATATATATATATATATATATATATATATATATATATGTGTGTGTGTGTAAAAAACTTTAAGACATTGTCACATTCTTTTTTAATACCGTTGAAAATAGATAAAACATTAAACATTGAAAAATTCATTAAAAATTGAAAAATTCAGCTCATTTTTTTACTTTTATACTAAATCATCTGGATTTTGGATCAACTGGATTAAAATCTATTTGCAGGCCACAAGCGGGCTGTGTATTTGACACCTCTGGTATAGGGTCTTTCTCCTTAAATCAGGAGGGATACAGGATGACTTATGCCTGTCTTCCAAATACATTTCTTGGAAACTGTTTTACCCAAGCCCTAAAAACAAGAACACAAAGGTGGTAAAAGAAACTGTTTACCACAATATTTCCACAATTTGGGACTAAATAGTGCAGTCTTTTATATGTTTTCAGCAACTGTAAATATGTAAAATTAATTAATTAGTTTAGAAACATCCATTCATTCATCCATTTTCTAGAGCCACTTATCCTCACTAGGGTCGCAGGCTTGCTGGCGCCTATCTCAGCTATGTCTCAGCTCAGTCTATGGGCAGTAGGCAAGGGACACCCTCAACTGGTTGCCAATTACAGGGCACAAAGCGAGGAACAACCATTCACACACCCAATCACATCTAAGGACAATTTAGAGCGTCCAATACACCTGCCACGCCTGTTTTTAGAGTGTGGGAGGAACCCCCATGGGTTTGGGGAAAACATGTAAACTCCAAACAGGAAGGCCGAAGTGAGGTGGATTTGAACTCATGACTCTGTGAGGTGGATGTGCTAAGCACTCTTCCACCAAGCCACAAATTTTAAATTAGATTAATATACATTAAAACTTCCTTTTGTGGAGTGCAATCACGAGAAATCGCCCATATACAGTGCACCAAAATTTAATTACACCAAAGACTTACACCAAAACGGTAGCTTCCTCAAATGTAACACCAGCAAATCACTGCAAACATCTAGCCGCCATTCCCAATTGTTACAACATATTCCTGATGAGCCCTCACTAGGCTGTTAATGGTTTCCAGAAGGTTAGGGCGTGCCGTGTGCTGCTGATTTCCAAACAGCATTATTACCAAGAAGTTTTGCTTCACTCAAACCCTCATTTACTCTCAATGGGCACATGGACAGGCTATTCCTGTCTCATCACTGGCTTGCTTAAGTATATGGTGCATGCCCTCTGATATTGCTAATTATATGGACTTAAAGTTGCGGTGTGGGTTCTCGGCAAAGATTTGTCCAAGAAATACTCACTAGGCTTGTTTGTTTTGTTTTCTGTCATTGTTCAGAAATAGTGGATGGAAAGGATTAGATTATTTTACTTCCACTATGCTTCATTTTTCACAAGAAATACATACAGTGTACACAGTTAACTATGCTCTAATGTTAATGATGAGAAATTAGAAAGATAACTATGATCAGCACACAAGATTTAGACAAAAGCTCATAGGTATGACTCAGTTAGTGTTACAAGGTAAAGGGAGCAAAATGACATTCCTTTCAATTATTAGTACAATTACAAATCCTATCACGTGATTTTTTTTTTCTCTCTCTCAACGGAATGAAAGGCATCTCTTACCGTTCTCCCGTATAGCCGGGGCTGCAGAGACACTGACCAGTGGATGAACTACATAAGGCATTGTTGTGACACTGGCATTCCTGGGAACAGTTTGGGCCAAATCTTCCCTCTGGACATGGCTGTCCACATACTGTACCCTGTAAAATACAACAATACAATCAGACATTAAATAAAGTTGAAGTAATGTATATCCTAAAAACAAGAAACAAGAGCCCACAATTTAGTTGTACGGGATAAATATAACATTTTGGGATATACTACTGAAATTCTGCCCTGTGACTAACTGGTAACCAGTACAGGATATGCCCCGCCTACTACCCGTAGACGGCTGGGACAGGCTCCAGTGAGTGAGATGACAAACTAAATGCCGATGTCATGTGCATGTGTTAAATGTAGCCATGTAGACTGGATGTGGTTTGTGCTGTGGCCGACAAAGGCAAGCACGCTGCAAGCGGGAGAATGTAGCAAAACGGGATTGATGCAAATACAAAACAGAGTACAGGAATAATGAAAAAAAAAAAAAAAAGAGAACACATTACTACAAAGTAAAAAAAAAAAAACACAAAATAAATGCAACCCAAAACACTGCGGTCCAAAAACGCAAGTAACACCAACACGCTGCAAAGAAAAAGCAACCATTCAAATAAAAAAATAACACACAAATTTATTTTTAAAACGAAGAACACATTAAACCTAAAATCTGCTTTAGATAGTATTTAAAAAAATGAAGTTATTGCTTTATAGTAAAAATGCATGCCTTGCTTTTTCTGTTATAGATTTTCCTCAAAGCGACCACAATCTTAAACGAGTTTGACAACCCCTGCTCTGGACAGTGCAGTGGTCAAATGGCCTACCTTCAGGAGGAAAAACATTTTTCGCTATCATCAAGTTGTGGGCCAAATTTTTAAATCATTCACCTTTATTTCACAGAAAAATTGCACAGTGGACTTGTCTGTCCTGACAAAGATTCTGGGATCTGCACCCCCCCCCCCTTCTAAAAATGTCTTCTAAAAAGCATCTTTAGGTCTAAAACAAATTAAACTCAGCAATTTGTTTAGTACCAAAGTAAAAAGCTAACTTTTCAACCGAACTGGACCTAATAATCTGTGGTTGTTATATGAATAAAATGGTGACGGACGCTATGTATAAATTCATTCTATTTTCATAACATTTTCTGTGACATCTTAATATCTGATGTTGATTTTTGCTCGCGTCTTGTAAATGCAGTTTGAACCTTGGACTTGTTTTGTCATTTTTATTGCGCAGTTTTAAACATTTGCAATACAAAGAGTGTAAACGAATGTGTGCATACCATCCATCCTGCTGAACAAGAGCACTTTCCAGTCACATGGTGACATATGCCGCCGTTCTGGCAGGGACATCTCTCTTCACACTGCTGTCCATGTTTACCTGGTGGACATGCATCCTCACAACTGAAGACAAACACAAAAATATGCATGCATATGCAAAAATACAGTGTTAATACAGATTCTCTAGGTGAGTTATACATGTATACTATACATACATGTATGTATAGTATATATACATGTATATATATATATATATATATATATATATATATATATATATATATATATATATATATATATATATATATATATATATATATATATATATATACTTCATATTATATTTATGTGATGTGGTTTCACAAAAGTAAACATATGTTGTGCAAAATGAAAGGCTGTAAATTGACAAATTAGATTGGATGAGAAATTTTGATTCTAGTTAGATTTCTTAAAAAAAAAAAAAATCTCTGTAGGGTGCTGCTTCAGCCAAGATCATCCATTCAAACTGATTTATGTATTTTTTCAATCTGGAATATGGTATTAGCTTTGTTTTCAATTTTATTGATTTGTTTGAGAAAAATAAAAAAAATAATTAACAAACTCCAAAACAAAAAAAAAACGTTTTTGATTTTGTCCTTGATTATGGTATTTCCTCATCTCAGCTCACATTTTCTGTCACAAAATATATAAAAAAAATATTGCGCTGATCATTTTTATTCTGGTCACAGGTTGGTGAAAAAGACTAGGAATGTGCATATGAATTTTGGTAATTTTGGTGCTCACTGTAATAGCAGCTGTGATTATCTATCTATCTATCTATCTATCTATCTATCTATCTATCTATCCGCCCGTCCGTCCGTCCGTCCGTCCGTCCGTCCGTCCTTCCGCCCGCCCGCCTGTCTGTCTATCTCACTTCTGAGTTTTTATTGGGGTTAAATTTTACATGCATTTTTACTGGTTATATACTGTAGGTGCCAATGTTCAACCCAATAAAGTGGCCCTTGAAGGCCTTTATTTTCATTGATCATCAGCGTAAATGAACCCTTCCAGCATTTAACCAGAAGACATCCGTACACCTGATGTTGCTAAGCAAGTGTAAATGCTGAGCTTTTGCAGAAGTATGTCGTCAAACTGGCGAATGTTTGCAATTCAAATAAATACATCTTCAATAACGGGCTCTCTGTCTTCAATGAGTTTGTTATTCAATATATATACGTATATTATTCACAAGATTCAAACTGATTTTTTGGCTGTGAGACAGACATAACATGCACCACCATGCCGTCATTCAATAGCCAACCTTCCCAAATTAATTTGTGTTCTGGCATTATTGCGGCAGCAAGACAATGTGTTAAAATACTGTTTCAAGAGTCATCCTGTCACACTAAATTTAACAAATATCTTATAGCCTCTCTAAAGTGATAACAGTTTGTCATAAACGCTTACAATACCCGAAAGCCCAAAGACATTCTTAAAATATTACAATGCTGTCTCCAAAAGGCTTTTAGATAAGGAGATGATAATCAATAGACAGTTCATTTCTCCAAATATGCTTTGGGGCCTTCAGTTATTAAAATGCAGCTGCAGATCTTGGCTTTGAAAACTGCAGCTGTCTTGCTCTAATGACATTATCAATGGTAACGCTGCATCAGGCTGCATGAAGTCATGGCAATCCGTAGCTGCCACACAATTGCTTAATCTCAAAACAGCCTGTTGTGCCAAACATTTTTACTTTTTTGAAATAAACATTGGGAAACACCAAGAGCTGACTTTGTTGCTTTAGTCCTGTGAAAGAGAGATGAAGGTGTTGGTGCAGCAGCTTTCAGGCTGACAGAAGCGAGATCAGAGGGGAAACATACAGTATAACACACTTGTGATGGTAACATCCTATATTATTGGTAGTTACTTGTACACAGTAAATTTCATGGAGTCCATTTTACTCTAAAAAATACTGATTGAATACTTGTATGTATGTATACATGTTAACAAAAAAAAAAAAACATTACTTGCACACCTATTGGCACATGTGCACACACGCACATACAAAGACATGCACTCACATACACAGACATAAACAATTCCTTATATTGTATTACTGTGATCTTTGTAACGTCATTCTTTATAATATTTACAATAAAAACAAAGAGGAGAGCCCGATATCACCGGGAAACCTTGGTGCCTTCTCCCTCTTTTGCAAAAGATCGTTTTTGACTCATAGTCTCATAGCCTTTTCCGGTCTCTTTTTATTGATAATTTTGACATATAACTTGGTCCTTCGAGCCAGATGCCAACATATCTGGGGTGCCTTTACTGTAGAAATTTACTCTAGAAACACAAAGTCCAAAGTTTTTTCTATAGGCCCCTGGAATCTTATTCTTAACTACTGTATTTCTATTAAAAATCCAATTTGAGTGTTACTCTCGCCTGAATATCTTGTCCAATTAGAAGCTAAGATGATGGCAGTGAACATGTAATATGTAGTAACGTTTTTCATTAAAGGGATTAGAGTGACAAAACACATTTTTACACTCAAACTTACAAAGCTCCAGTGTATCCTGGTGAGCACTTGCATTCTCCAGTCACATGATGACAAGTAGCTCCATTTTGGCACTGGCATTTCTGCTGACATCCATTACCATAGGTGCCCACCTCACACGCTTCCTCACAACGCCATCCTCTGTATCCAGGAGTGCAGATACAGGCTCCAGTGATGGGGTTACACAACGCTTTGTTTTGGCATTGACATCGGTTACTGCAGTGGGGACCCCAGTGGTCACTGTCACAAGCTGAAAAAAATAACAAACATAATAATTTAGGACTCGACTCGACTTGGAGCAGGACCTCATCCTCAACGAGAGGGCATTCCACCCTTTTCCGACTGAGGACCATGGTCTCAGGTTTGGAGATGCTGATCTTCATCCTAGCCGCTTCACACAGTGAAGTGAAGTGAACCACTTCAGTGAGAGTTGGAGGTCTTGGCCTGAAGAAGCCAACAGCACCACATCATTTGCAAATAGCAGAGATGCAATTCTTAGACTCCCAAACCGGATCCCCACAACACTTCGGCTGTGCCTAGAGATGCTGTCCATAAAGGTAATGAATAGAATTGGTGACAAAGGGCAGCCTTGGCCGAGTCTAACCCCCACTGGAAACGGATTTGACTTCGTGCCAGCAAAGCGGACCAAACTCTGACATCGGTGGTACACGGACCAAACAGCCTGTATCAAGGGGTTTGGCATTCCTTACTCCCGAAGCACCCCTACAGAAGTCCCCATGGGACATGGTCAAACGCCTTTTCCAAGTCCACAAAACACTTGGAGACGAGATGGGCGAACTCCTATGCACCTTCAAGGATCCAAACAAGAATGTAGAGCTGGTCCACTGGTCCATGGCTGGGACAAAAAACACACCACTCCTCCTGAATTTTGAAAATAATGTGTTTTTGTTTTGATTTGACATGCTTCTTGTTCATTATATTGTCTATTTCGGCTTTAATCAGTGAATTTCCCTCTATGCGATCAATGCTTATCTTCAAACAAACTAAATTGGTGACTAACATTTACCATGCCTAATGTGCATGCTAGTGAAGACGCCTTTTATTGTTTATGCATGGTTCATTAGACACGCCCAATACTGTATGCACATTTGTTATTTATACCCTACCCAGAGCAACACTACAAGAGAATGTGCAATGTTATGTTCTACACAAACCCGTAGTCTTACTTCCTGAAGACATGATTGCTGGAAGGCATTACTCATCCAAAAAAAGACTGCTCATTGTCTAATGAGGTGTTTTGCTCAGTTTAGATGAGATATGAAAATCTAGCCTCTGGTGTTGAAAAATATCAGGTTTCAGCTTTTACTTATTCGCAATAGCCAGAACAAAATAATTTGTAACAGTGTATTATGTTGAGAGAGCATATCAAAGCTTTTATTTTTACCATATTCGGCCCTGACCCTCAAGCCATTACATTCATTCTTGCAGAACATTAACTGCCAATTTTGACCATTAAAGTGCCTGTATAATGCAGATTACAGTTTTTGTGAGCTTTTAACCATGTTAGAATGCTATCTCCTTACCAAAAACACCCCGTAAATTCAAACATCTCTAAGCACCCCTGATCTTGGCTGTGCTCTTAGTAGCAGCCCCTCCCAATAAATCCTGACAAATTGAAAGAATCCTCAGAGTCCTCACCGTCATTGCCTGTTCACTAATTGAGTACTGCCACTAGACCGCACATGCAAAATCAACACATGCACTCATTCTCCTACCAGTCAGCAGAAATGACATCACGAAAATGGTGCAACAGCTGCACAGTGAGAGACAGGATTTAATGGAGCCAGCTTAAAAAATTGCGAACAAAATAACTCATATTTCATAAGATATGGAATCATCATTGTGCCAAAGGTGATGTATATGTTATGTGATGCACATTCACCAAGCCAGACTTAGTTCTCTGAAAATAAACATTGAGATATTGATATATTCCAATTCTGTACTTAATTCCCTTTAAAACAATATGTATTATGTGGTGGTTGATGAAGTTACAGCAATTTGAATGTTGCCAAGTTGAAATCCCTAGTTTTAAGAAAAAACTGTTTAAAGTTTCGGAATACTCATCCTTCAATTGTACACAGCAACCAGTCAGTACCTTGGGAAAAAATATTGAGCCCAAAATTCAGGAAGTATTAAATGACAACTGAAAAGTAAATTCAAGTAGCAGGTAAGGACCTCATCTGAGATTTGAACACTTTAAAATCTGAGGCAGTGTAACATGTCGACAGATGAAATTCAACAAAAATGGTTCTTTAGCCTCAACCCTAAAACAACATTTCAATTGACCTTACAATTCCTTGTTTGCTTGTTTGTTTATTTCTACATGTGTCTATGTGTTTTTTAATGACAAATTATTACAGTGGGAAATTTCATTTAAGATTTTTGGGCCAATTAAAACTTGATTTGCCATTCAGTGTGTTCTGGTGGTAGCCAGAAAGTTTGATGATGGATGTGATATTGTGATATTTTAATGTTTAAAACTCAGTATTCTTTAGATTTTATTCCCCCCTGATCTTAATAAGTAAAAATGTGCTGCTTTTAGGGAGTAGTGTTGGGATGAATGCATTACAAAAGTAATGTAATTACTGTAATGCATTACAAAACGCGGTAGTGAAATATATTACACACAAAAATATAGTAATATTGTATTCATTACAAATCAGAGTAACACAATGCATTACAATGCAATTTTCGCCTGAAGGTGGTGTTTTTTTCCCAAACTCTCCAAGCACATGGCAAGATCTGAGGGAAGATCTCCAGAACGAAATGTTTACTTGTTGTTGTTAGTATCTACTGCAGCAGAGATGAATGCCGTGGCAGTAGACGACAGGTTGAATATGAACAATACATACACAAGATGGACGTACACACATTACTTTCTGTTCGTCAGAGAAAAAGAAGATTATATTAGTTAGGTGCACTTTGTGTGTGACACTTTAAGAGTTGTTCACACGTTTAGACTGTGCGACAGTAACGTGGTTAGCCAAAAGAAAACATGCGGAGGATTAAGAGTGGGGGTAAAACAAAGTACGGTACTCTGTTCGGGAATGCCACTTCCACCTCAAGAGGTTAGGAGATTCGTGGTGGAGTATGTGGTACGTCGAAGGTATGCTGCCATTTTCCACAGTGGATTCACCAGCATTTGGAAACCTTGTCAACAAGATCCCTGACGCAACTAGCAATAATGACAAGGTAAGCTCATGCTAATTTTCACTGTACAATTGCTATTAACTCATTTGGTGCCATGGATGAGAATTCTCGTCTTTTAAAATAGAAATAACCATAATAAATAATAAAATTCTGGTCAAATACCTTTTTTTATGGAGAGGAGCTGACACCCTTGACTAATGCTTACCTAATAAAAGCTAATGAGCACTGTAGTGCTAACTGTGGTCATTGGATGGCAGTGTTTCCATACTTACAACACAGGTATTACCCACATCAAGTCTAACTGAAGAATGAAAGTCAATCTTTCATATGGAAGCGCCCATATTTACATACATGAACCTAGCACACAATATTCTGCTGGCCTTAATAGGTGAATTGAATGGAATGCAATAATTAAAAAGAAGAAAAAATGGCAGTAGCAGACTAAAAGCAATGACATTTGTGTTATTTTATTTCATTCATATTCAATTAATAGTAAAGAAAGAAAATGATGTTTTTCTTATATTGAAGTGCAATTTGTAATTTGGGCTTCATAAAATTTCATGGCTATTTATTTTAAATTATTATTAATTTTTTTTAAAGTCTTAACAACATCACATATAATGACAAGTTTTAAGGGCTGATGCGGGTTCATTGCTCCGGAAAATTGCCCAGTAATGCGCACACGTGCGCATGAGAGCTATTTATTTGTGACTCTGACATCACATCACAGAAGGCGTACGTGTGAAAGTCACTGACCGCCACTGATATACATATATATATATGTATATATATATATATATATATATATATATATATATATATATATATATATATATATATATATATATATATATATATATATATATATATATATATATAAAGCATTTTCTATCGAGAGAAAAACTAAGTACCATTCAAGAGTTTAACATAAAATAGTATCTTAGGAGATCAGATCTTCTTTTCCACAAAATAAACACATCTTGAAAGTAAATACTGTATGCTTAGAAGGCTAATTAACACTATGTAACCCTATTTAACATTCAGAAGCTGTTCAAGTGATTAACGGGCTTTTTATTCTCCCTGAATTACCCTGCTTCAGACTGACCTAGATAAATAAATAAATAAATAAATAAATAAATAAATAAAATGCATTTCCTTCCCTAAGGCAGTCTAGTCCAGTGTGGGGAGGATTTAGGGACAGACAAAGAGGATTAGATGTACTAAAATGCACACATAAAACCCTTGTGCATTAAAGTCCACCAACTCTGGAGCCCTTTTGAAACCTGACCTGGATTAAAGAAAGGCTAAACTCCGGGAGCTCAAGGCTCCCTATCCGCTCACATGACAATGACTTGTAAGCCCAGGATAGTTACCAAAAAGATAGAAACACTGCTGGTGATTGTCAATACATGGTTGTCAAAATTATTATGGGAAAATGTTTCATACTGCTGATGTGAAGTCTTAGAAACTCAAGTTTAGCTATTTTTACTTTTTTCCTCGGCAATGGACAGTCCACAAAAGACATGAAAAGGAGTGGGTTGAGTGGGGAAAGGGAATGCAAGCTGGGTTTTTTTTTTCCCGCATCTATTTAGTGATTACTCAGTCTACCAAGCATGGCCCACTGACAGGAAACAGTTTTTCAGTGATAAAAAGGATTCACGGGCAGTGGGAAAAAAAAAAAAAAAGCATTTGCAGTGTTGTTGTGGGTCCCTGAACTGTGTCAGAATGTCTGCTCTCCTCTGGAGTTCTCCTGACATCACATTAAAACAAGTTCAAGAGCACATAGCCTTTCACTGGTGATTCCATGATCTAAAGTTTAAATGAGGACAAATTATATCCAAGCAAGGAAACCTAGTAAACACAGGTCAATGTATCATCTGTTCATTTCATCTTCAATTGCTGAATGTTAAGTCACTGAAGGACAAATTGTCTGTTTTGTCATGTGTTTTGAATCTAACATAAAAAGAAAGTGTATTTTGTTGTTTTTACCTTTTACTATGGATAATGTCTTCTTATGCGTGTGCGGATGAGAAAATTGAAACTGGCAAATTTACTGCACTGGGCAGTTTTTCGGAGGATGGTGGTTAATGATGATGTCCTTTTTGCATATTGCAAATAAATGATACTGTCGATAATAGATACATATATTATATTATTGTTATAAACATTATGTAATTATTATAAATAAACCTATTATTATAAACACACACACGTTTTATGATTTCCAATGCTCAGTGTGGTTATATTGGATTTACGTGACTTACTACTTGACCATTTCTGTGTTATCTCTTCTCCTGTGTCCAAATCTTTCTCCTCACACAGTGAAACAAAAGGACTTAAAATCAGAGGTTGGCCATCCATCTGTGTTGTCATTTTAAAAATATTTTTTAAATTACGGCCTAAGCCTGAAGAAAGGGTAGTTTTGTCCGTCATTTTCACCTGTTGTTGTAATCGCCACTTGTCACCCTGTTGAATCTTTCAAATGTTTGAGAATTGCTTAAACTGCTATATTGTAGATGTGAGAGCATGGTAGTATAAACACAGCCTAGATAGGCAACAAGCATTCAAACATGCACCCAGGTACATTATAACTTGCTGGGCACTGAAGCATAAGTATGCTGAAATCAAAATTTAGAGAGTGTCATTATATGTTGCACTGAGCAAAACTACTTTGTCCTCATTGAGATTGCTGATCATGACTGGGATGTCAATGTTTGCACGACGCTTCAGAGTCATGGTTTCATGAAGCAAGTTGCATCCATGTACACAATCTTGCTCAACACCTTCATTGTACATGCCTAAAGTAAAAAGCATGTTAAAAATGAAGTAGGCAGCACGATTAGCACCCTCACGGTTCAGACGTCCTTTCGGCATTCCAGTTTTCTCCCACATTCTAAAAACATGCATGGAACGTATTATTGGACTCTCCAAGTTGTCCTTAGATGTGATTGCGAGTGATAATGTTTTTCCGTCTTTGGATGCCCTGCGATTGGCTGGCAACCAGTTAAGGATGTCCCCCGCCTACTGCCAGGAGACAACAACCATGACACCAAAATGGGTATGCTGCCTAGTGGACCTAATTCCGTATTGCAGTCTGGTGCAGAGGATACAAATTGTACCAACGTATAGCATACATGCTGTTGGCTTTACGCAAGGTGTTGTGGTGTGGATTTAGTTTATTCATCTTATAAGGAGTGTGTCTAACTTGTTTGACTGAGTGATTGAAGTGAAGAAAGTAAACTTTACCCATTGCTTTTGTTTTAGGCCAAGCTGTAGTAATTACGGTTTGCATTAGTTTGTTTAGTTTGGTTTATCGGAGTGTTATTATTTTTTTAATAGGATGACTGAATTGTATTCGTTTTTTATGATTGACGAAGTGATGGCGGATGTTTAATGTTGTGCCATTAATATTTGGCTGACGGAGCAACCAGACTGACGATTATAGTTTGGGTAAACTTCCAAACAAAATGGACTGACAACAACATGATCAGTAATTTAGAACAGTCATAATGTTCTAGAAACAAATATTTGTCCAAAGGTTTATCAAATATAAATTGTTGTACTTTGTCACTTTTCTATAACTTAGTAGGAATCCTGTTAATTATAGTTTTGATGTCAGCTGTCTGATTAGGGTTCCATATTTTTTTTTTAATTTTTGCGGGAAAAGTTTGTTTGCAAATCAAAACATATCTGAAGTTGACCAGTCACATTAACTGATTTAGTTGAATTTTAAAGGTTGCATTGTTGTTGTACTGCCGGGGAACCCAATCTGTTGAAATCCAACCCACTGTAAAATAAAGTCCAGTCAATCTCAGGGCATAGAGAAACCACTATTGAGAATCACAATCACAAGACAAGATGAAGATTGCTCAATAAACCTACCATACATGTTTTTTCGAATGTGGGAGGAAACTGCATAATCTGGAGAAAAGCACGCAGGCATGGGGATAACATGCAAATCCCACACAGGAAGGTCACATAGAACTATTCATTTATTTATTTTGATTTTCTGGGAAGAAAGGTCTTAATATTTAGTTATGTAAAAAGTTACTGGTCGCATAATGTGTATGAATATAAAGTGATGCATACAGTCCTCTTTATACCTTATTAATTTGCTTTTTTTGTTGTCTTTGCTTGTTTGTTTTTTTTTTGGGGGGGGGCCTTGCAAATTTAAAAATGCCTCTAAAATATAAATGTATTTTTAAAAAAACGTTTCTTTATGATGCATGCTATATCTAAAGTCTCAAAAGTTCAGAGTATCTTGTGCTGTTGTCATGTGTCCTCAGTCACAAGCTCCCTTGCCCCAAGACATTTCCTACCACACAATTTTCCGCTATTATTTGTGCTCCCCTTTGAACCCAGGCAGCTACCCCCATTTTCTGTGTTGCTTCCAAAATTGACCCTCAGACATATTGTTAGGGCCTGCTGACCTGAAAAACACATTCAATAGCTCCCGTCCTATGCTCTATCTTGAGAAAATGAGAAGACCCGATTGGAAAGGAATAAAAGAGTGGTTGAACACATAATAATTGACAAAAAAAATCTGCTGAAAATCTCACTTACAATAATACATATCCAATGCAAACTTTCAAGAAGCTTTTGTATCCTGGTAAATGTTCTCTTATGATATTTAAATTAGTGTTCACAAGTCTGGGCAAACACTTACAAGCCCCCAAAGGTAGAATTTAAATTTAGAGATAAAATACCCATGGACAAAAAATTGTTTTGTTTGCATCTGAGAGGGTGAAATGTGTAACATGCTCAACAAAGTCCAAGATTAAAAAAAATATATAAAAATATATATTTCCGAGAAGTATAGGGAAGAGTACAAGATGCATTAGAGAGAGGGTTTGAAAATAGATTTAGTGGGAGGACGTAAACGTCCCAGCCCTTACAGCTAAATTGGTGAAAATTACAAAAACCAATGAAGTGAGATACTTCGGGTTTTCATTAAGTTCCATAAAGTTCACATAGTGTCGAGAGATTAAAGAATTGAGCGATGAATCAATTATCTGTAATTAATAGATGTAACTAATCTGTTTTTAATCTCACCTAAAAAAAAAAAAAAAATTCTGACGAAAACCCTGAGGCAAAGTATTTTGTTGTTGTGGCAGATCCAAAGATTAATATACAACAACAAACAAGTGGCTTCTGTCATTTATTTTTTAACAGACTTGCAGCTGCAGTTGTAACTATTTGTGTTCCATTGTAAATCTCCAAATACTGTATTTAGAAAATAACATTAAAACATCCTGTCAGTCACAAACATTCTAAATACAGGGTGCTGTTTAGTTTAGTTTGGCAAAGAGCTTTGCTATGGCTCACACATTAGCATCTTTGTTGCCAGCTATGACTGTGACTGGGTGTTTTGCATTTATGTGGTAGGGTATATGTAAATTGCTTTTATGGCAAGCAGGATCCTTCTTACAAAGAATGCACATCACTCTCTTTATCAAAAGTGCCATCAGGGTGTTTTTTTTTTTTTAAATTAAATTTGGTATTTATCAGGACGACAACTTTGACATGCTCTTCCATTTTTATGTCTTCCTTTTGCTCCCAAACTTGCCGTCCCACCCACAAAAGGAGCCTATTAGGTTATGTCAAACACAATGGCAGCCAATCAGTGTCCATTTGAGTGTGTGAAGCCTGATACGGAAAAAAAAAGAAAAGAAAAACTGCAAATTAATTCATCACTGTAAATCTGTTCTTTTGGCACCACTTAATTCATTTAGACTCTAAATGAATGCGGGAAAAGTTTGTTTGCAAATCAAAACATATCTGAAGTTGACCAGTCACATTAACTGATTTAGTTGAATTTTAAAGGTTGCATTGTTGTTGTACTGCCGGGGAACCCAATCTGTTGAAATCCAACCCACTGTAAAATAAAGTCCAGTCAATCTCAGGGCATAGAGAAACCACTATTGAGAATCACAATCACAAGACAAGATGAAGATTGCTCAATAAACTTCTTTTGGCACCACTTAATTCATTTAGACTCTAAATGAGTATGTTTTTTTTAAATAACAATTTAAATGACCTCTTGTGTTAAATGTTTATGATTAGCTATGGCTACTAGAGCTGTCACGAATAGTTGACGTTGTCGATGTCAATTATGTAAATTAGTCGATTGATTTTTCCCATCGACGACTAGTTGCTTTAATATATTTTAAATTTATTATCCAGGACATTTGCTCATTTGAATCCCTGAGTGTGCTTTCTTCCACAGAAATTGTTTTCCCTCACCTCATTCCTTCACTATTTTCACCCATCCCCGGAAGAAGAATCAGACTTGCTTGGTGGGGAAAATCAAAGTGTTAATTTGGCAACATATGAATTAATTAATATGTAATTTGGCACGCGGCAGTGCGTGTGCAACGTGAGGTTCAGATTCTCTTCAGTTTGCCAGCTAGCAGTAATATTCCTGCTCAATTCGGCTCTGTTAATGCAGAACCGCTTGACTTTCTCATTATACACGTGTAAGGAGCTTTTGCACATTAGACTGCAAAATTTCAACCATTTTATCAGCAATCCTCATCCTTACGAAGAACACTCGACGCTTCATTGTCTATCAGGCCGAAGTTCTTGAAGGCAGCGTAGAGACCGTAAACAGAGACGGGAGAACACGAATGGCTAGGAACTGAAGCTAACACCGCACCACTTCTTTCTACCCAGCGTTTTCCTCACTGATAATCGGTCACTGGTGAATAGCCTAATGGAGTTATGACTTTGAATGACACAACACAAGAAACCCATTGAATACCATATCATGTTACTCACGGAAACATGGATAAGAAAGAAAGAAAGACGATAGCTAGATAGCTAGATAGATAGATAGATAGATAGATAGATAGATAGATAGATAGATAGATAGATAGATAGATAGATAGATAGCCTTTATTATCATTAAACCTGCACAAAGCAATGAAATTTGGACTTAATGAACTCAAACAGCCCAAAAAACGCACAATACAATTGACTGACTGGGGGAGACAGACAGCAAGGCTTGAAAGGATTCACCACAGTGGGTGAATTAGCAATAAATAATTTGATACGAGCCTCCAACATCTCCATGATGACAACCGTTTTGCTCGAGTAATCAAGAACCAAATCCAGTTTGTAGTTCAGGTCACTCGCAGCATGAATCTGAGCATTGATCGCCCGCTCAATGCCTTCAAACAAGACCGACAGCCTCTTCTCCAGTCCAGCTGTCCACCTGTCTGGCCAATTTTGCGATACATCACAAATCCGCCAACTCCAATAAGGATCCCTGTGATCAAAACTCTAAACTCGTTGGATGCTACTCAGTGACTCTGATAAAAACAAAGGGTGGAGCACAGTGTATTTACTTGTACTTAAACTTGATTATTTTATTGGACTGGTACCTATCTTGAATGTTGAGAATGTTCTCCTGTACAGATTCACTAAACATGGTTATCCTAAGTAAAGTAGCAAGCTAATAAGTAGCATTTGGACTTTTTAAAAATTGCACTTTGAACAATTTTAATTTAGGGAAGCTATTTAATTTTTTGTTTTATTTTTGTGTATTGAATAAAAATATACAAAATTCATATTCAATTTCTTAAGTTATGTGTGTATATTTAAATATGCTATATTGTCTTTGGTTTTGTAGATGACGGTGTGCTCCTATACCATTTGCATCAAAGATTTTTTGGTTCGGGCGCTCTTAAGTCCAAGGTATTCTAGATCAAAAGTCAAAACAATTTCACAACTGTCCAGAAGAAGGCACTCATGCCGCTACGCATGGGCTTTGTTTTTAATATGTCCATGTGGGACTTATTAATAAAGACAATTTAAATTGGAGTGCCTTAGTCAGAGATTTTTTTCTCAATGTTTTGACTATATTGTCTTTGTTACATGTTAGGGTTATGTTGGGTTTTGTTTTGTTGTGTTCCTTTCATGTTCTGGGTTTGAGCCTCATTTGAGCATCACTAAAAATGTGCATAGGTTATCCTTAAAGTTTTAATGGTAAATGGACTATCACTTTTATAGCGCTTTTCTATCTTTGGTATGAAAAGTGCTTTACACTAACTAGTTATTTACATACTGATGACGCAGCATCAGGAGTAACTGGGGGTTCAGTGTCTTGCTCAAGGACACTTAGCCATGGTCTTGATGGTCGGGGGATTGAACCCACGGCCTTTTGGCTGGGAGACAATCACTCTACCACCAAGCCATGCCAACCCTTAAATTTAAGCATGATGACCTATTGAAAGTGCCATATTTCTTGCAGTTACACGTGTATATGGCAAACGGCTGACAGATTGACTTACTTTCCCTGGTTTATTGGCATCTTGTTACGGGTGCAGGAGTGATGCAATGATGCAATGACTGAATATTTATTGACTAGAAGATACATGCTGGAGTGGGAGCTGACGAGAGTGGGGCATAGTGGTGGGGGATTCGGGGTCCAGGGAGCAGGAGCTTGGCAGGCTGTCGGGCGAGGAGAAGCGGATGGGACGGGGGCTTGAGCAGGCTGGTTATACCAGCAGGCTAGCAGGTAGTCGTATACAGGCAGGGTCGAAGGACTAAAGGACAGGTTTAATCGGCAGGTTATCAGATAATCGGGGACGGACAGAATCAATACACAGGCAGACAGGCAGGATGAATCACTGGAAAGCTCGACGTGGCACATAGATACAATCTGGCAGGGGTGGCGAGGAAGAGACCAGGTTATATACTGAGGTGATTAGTAGCAGCTGTTGGTGTGTAGGGCTGACTGACAGAAGGGTTGAGCAGGTGTGGTGAGGCTAGAAATGAGGTGGCTGACCAGGACGACTGTGACACATCTCAATTTGCATTTTGTAACTCACATACACAAAGAAGAGATTTGTACCCATGGGCGGGAATCCACATGAGAGATATGAGGACAGAAAAGAGTCGTATCCACAGATGGCAATCCACACAAAAGATCACACACGGACGTTGTGTCTTGGGAAGAGTCATAGGTGTGCAAGTTGAATTCAAAAGTCTTTGCACTCGCAGGTTTTCTATTTGTAGTGACGAATAATAAGTCAAACACACACCATGAAGAGCCGTACTTGCATAAAAACAATTCATACTCACACAATTTAGACTTGTAGTCCCAAGCTATAACTTTTACAGATACGAGCGGTTAAACACGCATATGTCTTTTTCACAGGAAAACTACATACCTCTACAGCTAGGGATTGGACTGCTCACCTCACATGGGACTCAAACCCTAGGTACCCTCATACAGGCGTTGAGCCTATAGGAAGGGGGACCCATGTGACCTCTAAGGGCTGTGCCTGACCATGGGTGCAGGCCTGGCTACCAGCGAGCCCCACCTCCAGGCCTTGTTCCACAAAGTGGCTCCTGTAACCCACGTCTGGGCAAGAGAAACTGCTGTCCAATGATTGCTCTCTTCATAGAAGTCCATGAGACATGCTTCGTCTGCTCCCTGACCTAGGACCTGTTTGCCATGGGTGACTCTGCCAGTATCAAAAAGCCTCAGACAACTTAGCTCCGAGGATCATCAGGATACACAAAACAGTCTACCTGGGTATGATGATGGCTAACGAAAGAACAACGCTGTTGTTTTTTCCCTCAATGTGGACGATCCATAAAAGCAGTGGAGGTTGCTAGTTTTTTTTTTTTTTTTTTAATTATTCATCATACCTCATATTATTCTGATATTTGGGAGTGTGTACCAAAAATGTGTTTCAATTATAACATTCACTCATTTCACACAGTTTGCTCACATTTGTTTGCTCAAGGTGGCTGTTTAAAAAAAAAAAAAACTAAAAAGGATAAGGCTTTCATTATTTGTATAACTTGTTTTGAAGTATTTAGCAGTCATGCAGAATGACTTGAGTCAAAATGTTTTTTGTTTTTTTTGTGTGTTTTGTCTTTTTATTTGTCAGTGTAGGATGCTCCTCAAATGCTTAATACTCCCATGCACAGGAATACCCATCAGTCAGCAAATTGCAAGTGAAAAATGCCAGCTGTTTTAACTGGTGCTCGTAAAGGGGAGCACATAACTCCAATTCTGGCCCCCCCTCCCACACTGGATCTCTGTACATTTAAGAGTTCCTTTCCAGACCCATGTATTGTTTAGAAATCAAACAGTCTGGCCCCACCTTACCTCACTGAACTAGTTCACCCCCGCACACCTGTTTGCAGCCTCAAGTCCACAGAGCAGATGCTACTAGACGTGCCGAGGACTTAATGGAGCCTCAGAGACAATCGTGCCTTTTTTGTGGCTGGCCCTTCTCTTTGGAATGACCTTCCATGAAATGTCATAGAAGCCCACCTTTCCGTCAATACTTAAAAATTGTTTTAAAAATACATTTCTATTCTTTGGCTTTCGATTCAAATGATTTTTGGCACTGTTGTACTGTTTTTTTTTTTTTAATTTTCATTTCTATTTTTGTACTACATCATTATTTGCCAGTGACCCTTGTAAGGATAAATAGATGGCAGATGGATGATTTTTTTGCATATTATTTTTGATTGTTTTGTTTATTAATTGAATTTGTTTTAACTTAACGCTTTCATTGTGTTTATGTGTTTACATTGTGTTTTTAAAGTGTAGTAGCTTTATTAAAAGAAACTCACAGTAATAAAATCCAAATAAAACATTGGGGGGGGGGGGGGGGGGGGGGGGGGGGGGGCTTAAAGACATCCAGCAATACTATGTATTGTATAAATAAATAAATATGAAGGGCTACCAGTCTATGTGAAGACATCATGTTAATGATTTTTCACAATAAAGGAATAGCAGTTCTATCACTTGTAAGCTATTTGTGGAAAAAGCCTGCAGCCTACTCATGTGATCCTCGGGGGCTACCTGGTGCCCAGGGGCACCACGTTGGTGACCCCTAATATAATTTTACTGACAATGATAACAAGTGTCTGAATTTCACAAACTAATCAACAATATTTCAATTTCTGAATTACAGAAAATCTGAATGCCAATGGTCGACCACTCATTTGAAACTTGTTACAGAACTCCTCATACTGCATGACGACGGTTCAGTCAGGGTCAGCTCTACCGCTCAGTGTGCAGCTGGCTGAACACACTGTATGCAAGTTTATATGTTGTGCTGTATAGGCAATTTCCAAAGGCAATTGAAATGTGTAAAAAAAAAAAAAAAACCTCATTAGATTCATAGTAACTGTGTGTCCAAGTCTAGTGGTGCATCAAAACAGCCGATGAGAAGATCCAATCTGTTTTTTCTCTTATAGAGCGCCACAGAACACAAGGGTCTCACACACAAAGACATGTAACCTCACAGACAGCAACAGCTGGAGTACTTACTGCTGGAGCAATTGGAACCCCCCCATCCAGGCTCACACTGGCAGGTGTTGGGGGCCATACAACGGCCGTGAACACAGCTCTCTGCACAATGAGCTGGAGAAGGAAAGAGGAGGTTGAATAAGAGAGCATCTACTTTGATGTTTGAAGGGTACCCAAATCCACCAGTTTGGGGACACAACTGACTTGACCAAAGCACTGGTGACCCACGTTAATCCAATTTTAATTTTCTCCCATGATATAAATCACAAATTTTAACTATGTATTATTATGTTAAATGCATTACATGCTAAAATGCTGATGCCCTTATTTAGACATGGAAAAACTTGTGGTTTCCTTCCGTTAAGTCTATAAGTCTAAAATGCATGCTCTGTCAAAATTCTAGACTTTAGAAGTCTGGACTTGACCTGCTCAAAGCTTTCCACATCATTCACCTAGTGAACTCATTCGTAGTTTTGTTAATCTATGGTTTGAATTTTATATTTGAATTGTGAATCAGGCTTAAATTTAATCAAATTATGCAAAACGTTGTCATATTTGGTAGCGATTTTACTAGATTGTTTTTCTTTTCAATCAATGCAGGCAAACCAAACCTTTTCCACAGCTGTAAATTTGTGAAGATACTTACGGACACAAATTTCGGCATTTTCGAAGAAGCCTAAACAGCACTGGGATTTCCTACGGTACATTGTCTTCTCTCCTTTGCGATATGCCGTCCGGTAGCTTACTCTTAACACATAAAGGAACAGACAGGTTATTCAATAAGATTGAGAAAGGTTTTTCATTGTTTGAGCAAAATACATTTATTAGATTATAGTAGAAGACACTATTATCATACAATATACAGTAAATTAAAAGTTACCTATTCTAACAATTGTGAGTTTTCAGAATTAAATCTTAATGAAATGACAGTTACACCTTTGCATTTACATTCCTAAAAAAGGAAATGTCAAACGAAAAGTCAAAAAAAAAGATATGAATAAATATTGTGTTTGTGGAATATTAAATAATAATTGGAAATAACATCCTAGTGTCTCAGAGCTCTGGTGACAGTCACATCTCATCTTGCGAACATCACATGGTGACTTATAATCATGTTTTTTGTAAAATTCACCCAAATTGAAGTTAAAAAAACATGGGGGGGGGGGGGTTAACTCAAAAGCGAGGTTGACATGTACTACTGAAAGACGATAGTTATTTCTAAACTCCTCTTACACATTATGCCTGTGCACTTTACGAAACTCTTGCTTGTTTAATCTTGATGTATTTTGTCTACACTTGGGGATAAGAGTAATATGATATGGATTATGTTGTATGTCTAGTACATTTGAAGAAACTGACAATAAAGAAGACTGTGATTCTGACTGGCTGACTTTTTTTTTTTTTGTTACACCGGTGAAGAGCAATGATTGTCATCCAGTCAGCCGTGGACCACGGCTTCCATTTCTGCACAGTGATGTCTCCAAGTGTGATATGAGTATGCCACATTTTACGGAAATGAGAAAGCCGCTTTGATTGACAGCAGAGTTTACTTTGATCACATTGGCGCACAATGCGATAGCTTGCGCTTGTCTGCGGAATTACCAACACTTGGTTTCCAACCCTTCTCAGTCCAGATTTATGATGCAGACTTGCATCAGCCACAAAAATGCACCCCAGAACAGTAACAACTCTGAACTTTGAAAGGGTAGGGAATGGAAATAAAAGTGAAATCAGAGATTTATCAAACAAAACCATTGCCACTGATGTGGTCCTCACCTGTGTCTGGTACATTTGAACCAGTTTAGGATATCTGTGCAGCTGGTGTAATAAATCTGGTCGAAAGGATGGGCATAGGATTCTTGAACTGTCACCGAATATCTGAAACCAGAGGAAGAGAAGGAGACAAGAGATCAGACAAATGAATGTCAGAATCCTTGTGTGTGTATAAGGCTTTCATGCCTGATATTTCAACACCCAAGTTTGTCCAAAAGGAATTTCTGTGGTTTTGGGGGGATTAAATATACCTCTACCCCACCCCTCCCCACTGCTATGTCAGTCGTTGTTAAATGCTTGTGCATTTACATTACGTGGAGGGGTATAGGAAACAATTCATTATGCATTCCATTTATCCATATACAAAATACAGCGCATGAATATTGTGTGATGGTGTCTAAGCACTTCATTGACATCTTTGCAGGAAGGTGCTTTAGTTTGTTTATTTTCAATTGATAGCACACTAAAAGTCATAGTACTTTTTTTTTTCATTTTTCATTTCATATTCATTTCATTTTGTCATCTTTCTCAAAAAGGGACATCTTTCTCATAGATAACATATAATTCAAACACTGTTAATGAACCTGACGCTCCATTTAGGTATGCATGTACTGAGTTCTCTATATAACAATCACCTTTTATCATTACATTTAATAGAAATACCATTAATTTATGTCAGACCTCTCCTAGAATGACCCAATAATGTTGTTTTAAGTGTCGATGTGTAAGATTTAGACCGTTTTTCACTAAACGAGTAAATTAAATTATTTTAAATTTCAGAAATAAATAAATGTGTTCTTCACGACCGACAGTATGTTTTAAATATGACCGTAGATCTAGTTACCCATAAATTATACGGTACTACATGGGGGCTGGCACTCCTCTGGAGGTTGGCATATCTGTTATAGCTGGTGACAGCCAGAGGAGGAGTGTGTTTTGCTGCATTTACGTGTTTCTTGTCCAGGTGTTGCTGCCCACGTGCGCAGGCGAAACATTACACATACTCCTTTTGAAGGAGAAATCACACTCTATAACATTGTACAACATAAAATCAGAGTACAAGTGAGTATAATATACAGTACTGGCCGAATGTTTGGACACAATTTCTTATTCAATGTGTTTTCCTAATTTTCATGTTTCTTTACATTGTAGATTCTCATTGAAGGCATCCAAAATATGAATGATCACGCATGGGGTTATGTACTTAACAAAAACAAGTCTGGGTGACTTGTTTTTTTTTTCAGCTTCCTCCAATCCTTTGTGTCTTGTCCAGGTGTTCCTCGTTGTCACATTCACTTGCATTTAGTTCCCTGCTTTCATTCATTTTGATGGTGTATTGTTGGTCGCTGTTACTGTCATTGTCAGTGACAATAATGTCACAATTCGTCAAGGCTCAGGTAACAACAAATCACGGCTTACCTGTTTTCTGACTTTGTCATGCGACATTCGCAATCTGTGCCATGATTGGTTGTTAATTCATACTGCATACAGCAAACACAGTATTAATCAGAATGCCATATTTGGACACAAGGGGCTGCATCAAAAATATTATTGGAAAATAAACTTGGGGATTGACATTATAGCCTGCCTTAAAATGCATTTTCTTCAACTAAAAAGGATCCCTGCCAAAGTAACGGAAAAAATGAGTGGGTCAGCAGCACCAATTTCAATTCAAACAACAACACGAAATTAGAAAAGTATCAGTTTTCAGTGTCTTCCATACTGACCTAATTGTTGCACATCATACATAATGAACATTCCAATTGTTAGTTCTTTAAAAAACGTACATACATTTAAAGAAAAAGGTGTTTTTGGTCAGGAGCGGAAACATCTCAGGTCTTGTGCATGGATGTAATTTAAAAAGTTCCAGCATAACTAGAATTTACAGTGTAAGGACTTTATTATAATGAGTAGACAAACCTCTCCCAGTGGCTGCAGACATTTGGATCTTCCAGGTTAAGGGAGGAAGTGATACAAGGCAGGAAAAAGAATGCCACAGTCGACAAGACTGACCTGTGGCATTGTTGTGGCATGTTCATCACACTCAGGACAGAACCTTGACACAAAGAAGGGACGAATTAATTAAAACAGACACATTCGGTTTACATCCACTCAACATACTGTAGTTTATAATAAAGCACATTGATTTATTCTCAATATACGGTCTGTGAATCGTCCTGCAAAATTCTACATACTTTTTTATAGTAAAGATACTGATGTTGGTACAAATAGAAGCTGAGTGAGCTCTTGCATTTTATTAATTAATAAAAGAGTAAATCCAAATAAGCATCAAATCTGAATATTGTATAGTGTTAGGATTAGTAGGGTAGCAGTAGTGGGGTTAGATCATAGAAAATGAGACAGAAAATGTGCTGTCTGTGTGAAAAACACTGTGAGTTTCCTCATATTAATACTTAGCAAAGTTTACAAATACCCTATAGAAGTATTACTTTCAAACAGTGGTCGA
The DNA here is from genome assembly GCF_059441005.1 of Hippichthys cyanospilos. Lineage (NCBI taxonomy): Eukaryota > Metazoa > Chordata > Actinopteri > Syngnathiformes > Syngnathidae > Hippichthys > Hippichthys cyanospilos. The sequence continues at coordinate 2,888,512 of NC_142383.1, forward strand.
ACAAGGATCTGTATAGTTCAAAAAATTCTGTATATAAAGCGAATACACCCACACACACAAACATACAAACAAACGTATAATTATATATGTATATAGATGTGTGTGTATATATATATATATATATATATATATATATATATATATATATATATATATATATATATATATATATATATATATGTGTGTGTATGTGTGTGTGTGTGTGCGCGCGCACGTGTGTGTGTGTGCATTTTTCAAACTATACAAAATCTACAAAACCCCAACATCAACCGGATATCACGATCCAAATAAAATCCAGAATAAATGAGAAAACAAGTCTATCAGACTAGAAAAAAAAAAAACGTTTACAAAGCCATTTCCAAGGCTGTGAGGCTACAGCAGACCACTGTCGGTCCATCAACCCATCCATTTTTTTTTTGGTCACTTATGCTCATTAGGGTCGCTGGCTTGCTGGTGCCTATCCTTGCCATCTTCAGGCAGTAGGCGGGGGACGCCCTGAACTGGTTGCCAGCCAATCGCAAGACACACAAAGACAAACAACCATTGACACTCACAATCGCACCTGAGGGCAATTTGGAGTGTCCAATACATCTACACAATACACACTGCTATCACAGAAGAACACAAAGGTCCATATCTCATTTCTCGTTTTCTAAAAAGTATCTATATGATCCTCAAGGCTAGTGCTGGGTATTGTCTCTTAAAACCGTATTGTGGTATATTGTGATATAGCAAATGCATATTGCGATACATATTGTGATATATTGAGCAATGTTTGTAAATAAAAACAAACAATGGCATATATATTAACAATGAAAAAACAGAAGGAAATGATTATAATAGACAAATTATATTTAGTCTTTTTCAGAAGCCACACACCATTAACATCTATGAGCACACATGAAACATTCTTTAAAAAAAAAAAAAAAGCAGCATGTCCACATTTTCATGCTCTTGACTGTGTTAAGATGTCTGTAGCAGTTGAGAAGCTGCATCTTTCAGATGCCAAAGATGTGGCAGGAATGCAAAGGTAGCACTTTGCCACACATGCCAGCATAAAACACTGGTGACAATGAAATTGATCTGTGACGTCACTCATGTTGGTATAAAAAATATGACAAAAACCAAGGAGAAATCTATTGTTATAATTTATCTAATGTGGTGAAACCTCAAGATACGGTCGCTTCTGTACAGTTTTTTTATTTATATTACAAACACTACTCATCTTATAAAAGAAACAAAACAAAATAAAACAAAGCTTGAAATCTCAAAATTCCCACTTGAAATAAACAAGTGGGACAACTGGTAAGTGAAAAGCTTGCTTCCTTTTTTAACAGCAGTTGAACCATAGTTCCTGTGCTAAGCTAACAGCGGTGCAGCACTGACAGCACAGTATTTAGCACGGTATCAGCCACTTGATGGCGACATTGAAACTTTTTTTTTTTTTGAGCAGACAAGTATTGCCCTAAAGCGAGGGACACACAGTGTAAAAAAAGAAGAAGAAAGGTGCTGTCTGAGAAAATATTGGCTCTGCCACATCCCGGAAAAGTGAAAGTTCTTAGCAATGCTCTCCTTTCCGGATCCACTATAAAGTGCACAGCAAGCTCTCTCCCCTCCCTTCACACGACACTGTCGCGTGAAAAGTGAACTTCATCTTGACCTAGCGGCAAAACACCTCGCGTAGCGCGTAAACGACGAGCTCCATCTGAACGCGGCATTAGAGCATCCTAGTAGATTCAAAGCGATCTAAATCCTTCCAAGCTACAATCGCATTGTCTGCATTGTTTTCTGAGCGGAAATTGCAAAAAATCTGGCCCGTGCGGACTTTGTGCTGAGGGTCATGATTGCCAAAATTACATTATTTTGACAGGTGGAGATGCACAGAGTTCACGGACGCATCAAGCATAAACCAACACACTGCATCCAATGCCCGCAGCTGGATATTACAGTGGTTAAACCCACTGACCTTGCACACTGGGTACTGGGCATCATTCTCCAAGCAATGGTTACCCAATTAATTCCTTAGACTTGGGGTTTGGAACTCCAGTTCCTTGAGAGTCATAACCTGCCTGCTTCCAATCTCTCGCTCTCTCACTCATCTCTCTCCTTTCACACCTGATTCAAATTATTTTCTAGAGTTGATTAAACTCACAAGGGTCGGAGGCTTGCTGGTGCCTATCCCAGCTTACTTGGGGCCGTAGGCGGGGAACACCCCTGGCACGCAGATGAATAACGATTCACGCAGTCAAACCTAAGGACAATTTAGCAAGTCCCAAAGACCTGCCGTGCATGTTTTTGAAGTGTGGGAGGAAACTGGCGGGCTCGGGGACAGCATACGAACTCCACGCAGGAATACCAAAGAGAGGTCAATTTGAACTCAGGTGTCTGAACCGTGAGGCGGACCACTACGTCACTGAGTTGCCAGGCTGGTAACAATCATGATATTTTGAATCAGCATGAAGAAGAGGGAGACAGAAAACAGGCAAGATACAGCTCTCCAGGAACAGGAACTTGTGCAACCGCATTTCAAAATATTTTTATGACTACACTCAAAAAGATTTTTTTTTTAATCTTTTGAATTGTAAATGTTCTAGATCAAATTAGTGGTGAATTTTTTTTTTGAAATTATTTATCTTGGTATCATTTTTCATAGCACAGAAAGCTGTTATTTGAACTCTGGGTGTGTTGACTTAACATGCAATCTATATCCAGAGCACTGTAAATTCTCTTTATTTGCACAAATTCAGGTTTCCAAAGTAATTCATGATGATGCAGCAAAGTGGGGATCAACAATTTACACAATTTCCTCGTAAATATAGCGGGATAGGTGTTTACATGGACTTTGTCTTTGCATGTGTTTTTTCCCTCCATGGCAGCAGAACCCATCTCTGGTTTCACTAGGCTGAAAGAGCACAGCAGGAGCACAGCTGCAGCCACCAAGGTTGCCCCCCCCACACACACACACACACGTACACACGCACACGTGCACACTCCTCACCCCAAGACAACTGCACTACTGCACAAACAAGGGCTGTGCTGTGCATGTGAACGTTTCCAGATATCCCAAAAGAAGCATGCGATGCAGAGCTTTACATTTCTAATTGCTAAAAACCTCTGTCTCCCAAGCAAGCAACGGACCAGCAGGAGCTGAGACCTGGATCTTTTTATATTTACATGTATTTTTTTCATGGAGTCATAAAGTCAAGTCTGCTCAGCATAAAGACTGCCATATCTTGGTTTCCGGAATAGCAACTCTATTTTACTGTTTTTGGAAATTTGGTAATCAGAACTCATGTCAGAACCACTCATTGCAGCATTTGAGGCAATAATTGATACATTTGGTTCCACACAGATAATATTGTCGATGCAGCAACACATAGGAATGGTAATATTTTAGATTTGGAGCTCACACATGTTAGCAAAGTCAAATGTCACAATATTGTTATCTTCTGGTAGTGTTTTGTGGTGTTTTGTTTCTTGGGATTTTCTGTTCTTTTCTGTTCTGGATTTTTGTCGGCTTTAGTTCATGTACTTTAGTTCATGTTTTGTTCCCCTCGTGTGTGACTTTGTCAGTTTGACTGTTTCCATCTGTCTGTGTTAACCTGTTTTCCTTGTATTGGACAATCAGCTCCCTCTTTCAATTGTTTCTTGTCCAGGTGTTCCTTGTTGTCTCGTTTGATGTGAGTGTATTTACTTTTCAGTTTCCTTTCAGTTCTTGTCAGGTCATTGTCAATGTGTCTCTCTGTCACTGTGAGTGTGAGTCAAGTCTTTTAGTTTCGGGTATATATAAAGTATATACTGTATGTATGGATAGGGGCTGATGCGACTGAACAATTTCAGGGGTTGAAAGTACATCTATATCTATATTTGACGATGTTATGACCCTTTCAAAGTCAGCCCAAGTTGGGTAATAATAAGGCCAGGCTGGTGTAAAATCCACGGATACCCAGAGGTTATACAATCATTTTTGAGCACATCAACCTTCCTGCTTACCTGCATTTGGGTCCACATTCCCATACCTCTCACCACTATGCCTCTATATCATAACAAATAATACCATACAGTTAGCGGTGTAACATGCAGTTGCACAATCACACACACTTCTACTAGGTGCATTAATACTACCTAAAAAATGTGCTCCACAAAAAAAATTGCCATACTTTGTTGGAGCATCTTTTGTGGGAATGGGACATCAAAATTAGGATACTGTGAAATAAGAGCTGGAGAAAATTGATACTTTTACTTTTCTATTCAGGCTTTTTGGTTGTGCCAGGCAAAACAACAGCTGAGGCTAGGCCTTCAGGGGAAAGAAAAAAAAAGTTTAGCTAGACTGAGCTTACTGTGTTGGGGCTTTAACACAGCACTGCAGGATTAGGGTGCAGAGAGGATGTTAGCACAGCTCAATCTTGCCTTATTTGCTGGTTGCAAAATACCCTAACAGTGCCTTTTCCTGCTTGTTTAGATATGAAATAACTACATCCCAGCAATATGGATTTGTCGTCATTACAAGGAAAAGCCCTGGATGTGGATGACTCAAATTAGCAGCAGTAAGAAAAAGAGAATGAGTCTATTATTCTATTATTCACCCTTCCCTGACGTACATCAGTTGGCTGGGTTATTATTAGTGCTGTCAAGCAGTTAAATATTTTGTGTCTAACTTATTCACTGCCAACCACAAAGTAACTATTTCTTTTTTTCTTTTTTTTCAATGGATTGGACTCATAAGGATCATGCAAGGTATTGTCCTCAAAAATGGGCACGCGGACACTACTGTTGATTCATTTGAACAAGTACCACCCAAGTAATGCTGTGGAAAGCATGAAAACCTGAGCGGTATGTACAGCCTGCTCGCATAAACATTAGCATCATTGCAGACAAGCAGACAACAGACCAAAGCATCAATCAAATGTGTCATCTTTCAAACATACATGATTGCAAGTAGCAATATAGTTAACACAGTATGTAGGATCATAACTTAAAAATGATGATATCACATTTCAAAACATTGATTATTCCTGTGGGCCTATGGCACATATTTAGTAGTTCAATGTGTTATTTGTTGTTCTCCACTTGTTGCACTGAGTAAAAATTGTTGTCATTTTTTATTATCTTGTATCAAAAATTGTAGTATTAGATAAGTATAACTATTATAGATAAATATTATTTCAGATTATTATAAAATTAAAAAAAACAATGGAATATTATGATATGGATTTTTTTTTTTCTGATCTCCTAATGTGAATCTGACACGCTATAACTGTGTCACTCACAATTCTGAGTATATTAATGAGATCTTGGACAAATTAGGATATTTTTACTTACTATTTGTCAGAGGACAACAATTTTAAAGTCCACTCATCCATTTTCTATCATGCCTTTTTGAATATGATTGATAAAAAAAAAAAAGATCCGGATGGGTGCGGCATGATGGGAGAGAGTTTAGCATATCCACATCACTCCTGCGTGGGGTTTGCCTGTTCTCCATATGCCCGTGTGGGTTTTCTCCAGATTCTCTGGTTATATCCCACATTCCCAAAAACATGCATGAGGGTATGTATGAGGGTAAACATGTATGAGGGTACTCCAAATTGCCCTGAGGTGTGTTTGTGAGTGTGAATGGTGTTTATTTTTCTGTGTGCTCTGTGATTACTTGGCAAGCAGTTCAGGGTATACCCAGCCTACTGCCGGAAGACAGCTGGGATAGGCTCCTGCACGCCTGTGACCCTCATGAGGACAAGTGGTAAACAAAATTGATGGATGGAGATCCCAGATGGTTATACCTCTCGATAAAAACTTTATTTGAAAAATGAGTAATAATTACCTTTGAGTGCATAGTCTGTGATGATAGTGAATTCAATGGGAGAAAATAATAGAACGCATATAAATATACAGTATTTTCCTGTTTACTCCAAAGCATCTGCTAGCACTGGCTAAGTGACTCACAACCCTCAGCTGTCCCTGTGTGTCTGCACCCGTATGTGTCTGCATGTGTGTGTTGTGCGCATGTGTCCGTTCTGTCAAGTTTGATTGACTGTGCTGTGTTTAGTCTTCTATCCTTCACTGCTCGCCAGTTGTCTCACGCAGACCAACAGGACTTTCACTTTCAGTGGGAAAACACAGCCTTGTCATGGTGGATCATTTCACTTGACTAGAGAATACAGTTACAACAGATCAGATTAATATCAAAAGAAATTGACTGTATAAACATCACATGTACACAAAGACCACTGCCATAATAATGTATATAACTCTCTAAGTAACAATTTCAAAAACCTGATTTTCAATCTTTAAAGCTCTCTATTAGTCTATTAGTTAATGTAGTGGTTTTTAATCCCTTTTTCAATTATTTACCCCCTATGAAACATTTTTTTTCAGATGAATACAACAATCAACTTTGGGAAGACAAAAAAACAACCTAAAACAGTGATGTACCTTTTGTGTTATTAAACTTTGGAGCTTGATTGATAGTCTTCTAGAGCTATTTGGAAATTATTAAAAAATAAAATAAAAAAGAATCAAATTATTTATATATAAAGATTTGTGCATATAACATAATTATTAACATTGTGTCCTTTGGCATCAAAGGACACTCTCAACAAGAAACCATTTCTTGTACTAGGCGTTCTGAAACTTTTTGGAGTCAGAGACTCATTTTTGGAGATCAAAATTTCCTAGGACCTCCTATGGAAATGTTTGCAGAAACAAAACAAACAAATACATAATTCAAGCTAAACATAAGTGCCCTTTTTATTCACTTTGTTACTTTTCAGCTTCATGTTGACTTTACAAAATTAAAATTGCAAATTGCACACCTCTTCATAACAAACTGTGTCAATCCCCCGCAAAGGATTTGCTGGCAAATTTTTGGTGACTAAATAATCAAACTCTTTCATGTTGACATGGATTACGTGGCTCTATTTGACACATTTCAAAATTATTACATTATTAAAAATATATTAAACTGGTTGGATTGATTGCTTTGTTGAGGAGTCATAAATACATTCACAAGTTAATGTGAACTAAAATGAGGTTAAGCACAAATACATATTTTTTATTAAAAACCAAAATTATTTCACGGACCCCCTGCATCAGACCACGGATCCCTGAAAGTCCGGCTACTTTGAGAACCACTGTCTTTTACCATACTTAATTTTTAATAAACAGTTGGTCAATAAAAACATGTTTTGTTTTGAAAGCCTCTGAAAAATCATGAATAGTATATTGAAATTTTCAAACGCCATTTCAAGCGAGTTTTATGTCCCTCCTAAAGCATATTGCGCACCATGATGTCTTCCAGTCAGAGGCTGAGCTGCACTTTTTTTGTTTATGGGTTAAACTAGTGGCTAAAGCGTGAGGAAGCGACTATGTACTGTACTGGAATAATCAAAGTAAGAATACGGCAACATGTCATTTTCTTAAGTGTTGACAGAAAATTAGCAAGTTAGAGTTAGCAACCCATCTTCAGGTCCAAACCAACCAAATGAGAATGACTGATGACTGATGACAGCAACTTCTATCTTCTAAAAACAAAGTAGTTCATCAGCCTGTATTTTCGCAAGATAATTAACACAATTCCAGAATATGCTGTCACTACGCAATGAAAAATAGAGCCAATATTGGACAGATTACAAAGCAACGCTGATCTACAGCATGTTTTTAAACCAATCGTAACTTTGGCATCCACATAAAAACAGTTTTCGCTGATAATTATATTCCTGAGTAAATTCCTTTGTCTCTATGGGTATTGCAATGTTTACTCAGAACTCAGAATGTCTCCAAAGCATTGCACTCATCTTTTATATTGAAATCTCACCTCTGTCATACATACAAAATACGGTATACCTGGATTGTAAATCATGTGCTTAAAACTTTACATGTGGTGTTTAAGAGTTTCTGATAGCTTATATGTACTGTATATAACAGTAAAATGCTTAATTAAGACTGCAAACCAATTTTGTTTTAACCACTGAACTCTCTAGCCAATCCTGTTTTTCACTCAGAATTTAAAAACCCAACCTGTTTAGGTCAAAACAATGTCATAAATATTGAGGGTATGTCCATTCAAAGATGAGGTAAATGCGAAAAGAAAAAAAAAAAAAAACCTGCATCCATAACAACATTGAAGCATTAGGTGACAAAAAAAAAACATACAACACTACATAAAACACTCTCTTACCAACAAGTTGACAATGCTGGCCAAAACAAAGGTTTATTCGCAGCCATTTGAACAAATGCAAACCACATCGATGACCGCAATTTTGTGTTCACAAATGATAGCAAGACTATTTGTATTGTACAGAAAGTGCGAGGAAGATGTCTTCCGACAAAAAAACATCCATTTTCAAGAGCCACTTATCCTCACAAGGGTCATACAGGCTTGCTGGTGCCTATCCCAGCTGACTTAGGGCAGTAGGCGGGGGAAACCCTGTAATGGTTGCCAGCCAATTGTAGGACACATCAAGACAAACAACCATTCACACTCAGAATGATACCTAAATGAAATTTGGAGTGTCCATCAAAATGTGGGAGGAAGCCCAAGAGCCTGGAGAGAACCCACACAAGCTCAGGGAAAACATGCAAACTCCACACAAGAAGGCTGGAGCCAGGTGGATTTGAACACAGGTCCCTGAACTGTGAGGCGGGCATGCTAATCACTGTGTCACAGAGCAGCTGATAACAGACTGATCAAAGCATATTTTTTCCGAACCTAAATCAACAACTTTATGGAGTGTCTGATTAATGCTGAATTGTAATTTCGTTTCATTTCTGTCATATTGGCTGCTTAACTGCATGTAATTAAACGAGGGCAAATGTACAGTAGTACAGTTCTCAAATGGGGGTTAGGGTACCCCTGGTACTTAAAAGAACTCCAGGGGCTACTCAAGTTTTTAAATACAACAAACAAACATGCAAAAAATCCCTTAAAAAATATAGCTTAAAAAAACACATGTGAACACATCTCTACAATGATCCCAAAAGAGGACACTTTAAGTTGAATATTTTTGAAATTTTTTCTATGACTAATGATTTCTGTTTTATATCTTTTTGAGAACAGGTCTGACACTTTATGTTGATACTTTTTTTGTGGACAAATATTTATTAATAATGAAGTTAAATATTTATTTTTGTGAACACATCTCTAATGTAATTGCAAAAGAGGATGCTTTATATTTAAAATTTGTGGACAAATATTTATTTGTAATTATTTCTTTTGGAGGACAGGTCTGACATTTTATGTTGATTAGTTTTTGTGGACAAATATATATACATAATCAATTCATTTCTTTTTGATAACAAATCTTTTCTATGATCCAAAAGAGGACACTTTATGTAGAATATTTTTCTGTGACAGTTTTGGTACAGTGCTTGTTAAAAGTTCATGAAAATATTATGTAAAGTCGAAAAATGTCTTACTTCAGTTTAGAATAAGCAAGCGTGCCATTTCCAGTGAATTTAGGAAACATGTATAACGGCATATTATAGACAATAATGCTTTAATAATCTACAAAAACAGTCTTTATGTGGACGTATTACGCTCCATTATCACATGTTGGTGTAGCACATGGATTACTTATGTATTTATTTACTCACTTACTTACAATTTAAGAATCACAACAAACTGTTTGCCATGAAATACTTGGAACTCAGAAACAAATTACAAACTTGAGGGGAAGTGTGACAACAATGCGTTTTGGATATATTGCAAAACAAATACTGTAGAAATATAAAATAAATAAAATTACCTTTTCTATGTAAGAAATTCTATCCTGTCCTTTCTCATGAGTCCGCCTGTTGCCGATGGTCGAGTCAATAGCAACAATAACAAATCCTATTGCCGCCTTTTTGAAACGCCATAAAAATAAAAGCTGTGGCGATTAAAGATACGACTTGCAAATACTCTCTCTGGAGTATACAGAGGACCTTTACTGCACCCACATACACTTGCAAACTGTCAATATGACGTCACTGGTTTATTAACCACTCAGACTCTCTCCTTCTGGGAGAAAGAAAAAACATAACGTGCGGCCGGGAGCCACGATGCCCAAAATTACCAACAAAAGAAAACTATTATTACTGGGTTTAAAAACAATTTTTGCTGACATGGCACCTACAATTAAAAATTTTTAATCATCCACACACGGTGGCGCTTCTGTGAGGACAAGACTACTTACCTACTCCATTTTCCAGCATCAAACACAACATATTATTCCATCTTGGTGTGTTTGATGGAATCCGACCAACAGAAAATAGCCACATATAAATGAAAAGTTGCTTTTTGTAGGATTTTGCGCTGTCAATCGCAAGTACAAAATGCCTTGTCGTGTTGTTAGCCCTTCTGCCACCTTCTGGTGGACCCACTTAGTACAATTCCTGAAAATACGTAGAATGTACATGATGGATGGATGAATGGATGGATGGATGGATGGATGGATGGATGGATGGATGGATGGATGGATGGATGGATGGATGGATGGATGGATGGATGGTGGGAGAGGAACCTGGAAAACACGAAGGTCTCTGGCCCTCGAGGACCAGAGCTTGACACCTGTGCTCAAGTCAAAGTCTAGTTAGTCTGGGGGAAGTGGTGTAAACTATTTTTTATAATATAGTGACTGAATAAATGGAAAAGATCCACCCGCTCTTACATAATCATTTTCTGACAATGAAATCGCTTGAATTGTTTTTCTTAATCCACCTATCTCGCTTCTGCTTAAGCCATTTTAAAAGGCTTTCTTGACAGTAATGCGCTTTGTGAAGCCCCACTTGCCTAAATACAACATTTTGATAAATTTCACATTTGTGAAATAATAATAAAAAAGCAAAATTCGCCTGCTTTTTTTTATCCTTCTCAGGAGGTGGCAATTTTTTCATTCGCCGTCGACTGGAAAATGACATCACTAGTTGCATTTTTTTCTGACGAGAACATTGCAGGGAAATAGTGTGCTTAAGTCCGCCGGTGGCAACCTAAAATGACTAGCAATGGCGTCACTTCCCCCAACGACATGTATGCCGATCCCTTCCAAGATTATAAAAGACAAAAGTACACGCAGGCTGATGTTGATTTATTTAACGAAGACCATTCTTGTGGGGAATGACTTTATTTTTGTTTTCAACCACTTATTCTTTAAAACGTAACAAAAGTATAAGAAAAAATGGTCTGTGGCTGGAGGGTCAAATGAACTTCAAAATAAAACTCTCCACATCATACGCAAGTATCTATTTTTTGCTGGGACATTCATCAATATGTTCAATTTTAACTAAACACATTTTTTTAAAACCCAACAAGTGTTTGAAGTCGAACGGTTGCTTGTTTTACGATGTTTGCAGTTTACAAATATCGCTTTACTTTATTTTGAAAAAGCAAACCTCTTCCTGGAAATCTGGTATGCTCTTGCTGTTGAACGCGGAACAAAATGATGGTATTGGCAAGTTACCACCTACAATCCATGGAAACAAGCCCCGGTGGAGAAGACGTGGTTTAATCGACTACACCTCGATCAGGTTTGAACTGGCAAGTGCTTCGGCGATCAGGTTATATACTCTATAAAACTGATTAACCCTCAAACGACCCTGTCGTTGCTATTAGCTGTAGAACATTGAACGACGTCTCAAGAATTGCGGCTTGAGAGTACATTACTGTGCTATTGTGGCAAATTAGCACATCGCGTTACGGAGGCAAACTGAAGATGGAATTGACTTCAAGACAAAAGTGATATATAATTCTATTGAACAATGCTATCAGAAGTGGAAAGTGTGTCTTTCCACATTTGGTAGGACACCTCTGGTGATGCTGGATGTCCATACACGTCAGCACCTTTCCAGACAACGACAGCATTGATACAGCCTCACTTTATCCAGCACAGGTTTAAATTCTTAGAAGAGCCATGCATTTGAAGTCAAGGAGACAGTGGACGACCGTTCTATTTGGTGTCATTCTCGGATTCACCGCGTGTTCTTGGTTGATAGTACCCCAAGTTTTGGAGCGTAAACGCAATGGATCCCCACTGTGTTCGCTCAAAAGTGACTCCGCAGTCGGGAAAATGCCCGGAAAGACTGCAGCCGTCGACGATTGGGGCAGTCACGTTTTGAAAAAGGAGGCGAACGGACAATCCAGTCGAGGGAACAGTAGTGGAGACCATGGAAGGCTCTCGAGCCGACCGAAGCAGTTCCTCTTTGTGGGCGTGATGACGGCCAAAAAGTATTTGGCTTCTCGAGCTGTGGCCGCGTTCAACACCTGGGCGAGTTCAATTCCCGGCAAGGTGGAGTTCTTCTCGAGTGCGGGCTCCAACAACGTGGACCTTCCTGTTCCTATCCCGGTGATCTCGCTTCCAGGCGTGGACGATTCTTATCCGCCTCAGAAGAAGTCATTTATGATGCTGAAATACATCCATGATCACTACCTGGACAAATACCAGTGGTTCATGCGAGCGGACGATGACGTGTATATAAGAGGTAATTATGCTTCAGTTGTGTGCGTGTGTGTGCGCGTGTCAGAGAGGGGGGACTGTCAAAGCTATTGTTTTTGTTTCCAGCTTTTGTACCCCCCCCCCCCCACACACACACACACACACACAAAACCCCCAACATTTACAATAATTTTGTCTATGTGGCCCTGCTAATCTAAACATTCAAGATAATCTTGAATCTTAGATTCAAGACTTGTATTGTCAAATGTATAATAGCACAACACAATTAAATTCTTCTGTTCACTTCCCGGAGCAGGCTACAATCCACACAATAGAGCAAACAATGTGATAATGAAGCACTAATCAAGGAACAGACTCACACTGAACATGTTATGGAGTGCAGGAAACTACTGTATATACATATGAGGATGATGGTGCAAAATAACATTTAGTGCAAAATGTTATGTAGTTAGCTTTCCTGCAATGTGCAAGATTTGTAAGGTAAGGCAGATAAGTGCATGAAGGATTCGTCAACATGGCATTCAGATTGATGTACGCTATTTGTTTGTTTTTATTAGGGATGGCCATTTTGCTGCCAATTTAATAATGACATCACAGTTGCTCAGGTAACAACTATTGATTGAGCTGTTTTCTGATTTTGGTCATGTGATGTTTGCAAGCTGAGCCATGATTGGTTATTTCCTGAGTTCCAATCAACTGTGATGCCATTATTTTCCAACAGCAAGTGGCAAAGAATCAAAGTCAAAGTCAAGTTTATTGTCAATTTCTTCACATGTGCAAAGAATGCACAAGAACAGATGGAATTTGCTGTTGAATTTATATTCCAAAATACAATTTTTGGTTAGATTTATTATTATTATTTTTCAGTAGCAAATCTTCAAGTTACAGTATGTTTATATATACTACTTGTTTAAAAAAAAGTGCAATAAATAGATATGTTTCACCAAACATGATGAATAACCGTGATTAATAATCACGATTGCATTATTGACCAAAATAATCATGATTATTATTTTGGCCAAAATCTCGCAGCCTTACTATCAATTATACCGTATTATTCGGATAATAAAGCACACAAAATTCTTACATTTTCTCAAAAATCTCTAGCATGCCTTATCAGCTTTGCTTTATGCATGGATGACACATTGAATTTGGATAAAATTTTACTCTTTTGTTGTACTAGTGTGTTTCCATTGATATGCAGTTATGTGCCTTCATAATCCGGCGAACCTTACAACCCAGTGTGCCTTCGATATCGGCATTTCTAAAATCAGACTTGTTGTTTGAGACTGTGCCTCATGTTTCCTTTTGGTCGAAAAATTACAGTAGTTGAAATAGCCTCAGACAACAAACCTATTGGTCCCTCTGTGAAAAATCAGAAGTCAGTTGCCCCCTGAACATAAAAGCAATAACTGGATAATTATTGAAACACTGCTTTATTTAACTAGTCTTTCTCACTGCGGTAGAGGAATATTGGGCCACTCTTCTTCGTAGAATTGTTTCTTCTCTGCCATATTGGAGGGCGTTCTGGCATTAACTGCCTGTTTCAGGTCACACCACAGCATCTCAATTGAATTTAAATCCGGGCTTTCGCTAGGCCGCTTCAAAACCTTAAATGTTGTTCTTTTTGAGCCATTCTGAGGTGGACTTGCTGGTGTGTTTTGGATCGTTGTCCTTCTGCATTATTCAAGAGCGCTTGAGTTTGAGGTCACAAACTGATGTCCGGACATTCTCCTTCTGGATCTTCCGGTAAACAGCAGAATTTATATTTCCATCTATCACAGTAAATTGTCCTTGTCCTGAGGAAGCAAAGCAGCGCCAGACCACCACACTGCCACCACCATGTTTTGCTGTTGGTATCATCATCTTTTTATTAAATGTTGTGCCATTTTTACACTTGATGTAATAGGCTGGCCTCCCATGGATTCCATTTTTGGCTAGTGTTTTGTTTATAGTGGAGTTCAGAACACTGAATTTAACTGAGGCCAGTGAGGCATGCAGTTCTTTTAGTGTTTTTCTAGGTTCCGTTGTGACCTCCTGGAAGTGTTGTAATCACACTTTGAGTACTGTAATCTCCTTTGTTTGACCACTCTTAGGAAGGTTTGCTAACATTTCCAGTTTTCTCCATTTGTGGATAATGACTTGGAAATGACTTTGTGACCTTTTATAGACTGACAGATTTTAGTCACTTTTTTCCCATTTCTTCTGGAATTGTTTTGGGTCATTGCATGATGAGTTTTATTTACTTGGTATTTTGTGGCCTAGTCACAGTTGCTTTGTGATTTAATGGGGGGGTTACATTTTTTTCATTTCAAATAGATGTGCATTTCCTCCCCTTGTTAAATAACATAATTCATAATAAACACAAAAATTAACATAAATAATCAGTAATCAAAAAGTAGTATAAATAAAACTGCATCTTCTATATTATTTGGTTGTCTGAGTGTGATTATTAAAATTGGTTTATTGGAATACATACAATAAAACCTTTGTGTGCGGTAAATATGGAAAACACTATCAAGAAGGAAATAGGAAGGAAATACAGTACCTTTTCACAAATGCATGCAATGGCAGTTTTTTATTTTTTAATTGTCTTCTTGATTCGTAGACATTCTAACCACTACAATTGAAGACAGAAGCCTCGTTATTTGATCAAGTTTTGTGTAACGACTAATCTTGGCGGTTTTAGCCACTCAGCTGTGTGTGGGATGGGTCATGTTTTTAAAGTGGCGTGGTGGAACAATGAATAAATGATGAGGTCGGATTGATGATTTAGATTTTTCCCGTTTGTTGGCAACTTCAACTGTGAACACGATAATCAATGCATAGTTAGCGGGTAATGGTAAAGACTTGTATCATACAATGACAGAGTAAGTGATGGCCCAAAATAAAGCAATCTACTGCTATTGTATTTGAGTGTAAGGTTTTCTCCCATTTGACTGTAAACTACTGTACTGGACTACAAGTATGTTGTTTTCATATGTTTTCTTTAAGGTCTCAAAATTACCCTTCTCCTTACCTTCACCCTCTAGGTGAGAAGCTGGAGTTGTTTCTGCGTTCTCTGAATAGCAGTAAGCCTCTTTACCTTGGCCAGACTGGCCTTGGCATGCCAGAGGAATTGGGCAGACTGGCGCTTGAGCCTGGGGAGAACTTCTGCATGGGTGGACCAGGGATGATCTTCAGCAGGGAGGTGCTACGCAGGATGATACCACACATTGGTACATGTCTCAAGGAATTGTACACAACCCATGAGGATGTCGAAGTGGGCCGATGTGTACGACGCTTTGGGGGGACACAGTGTGTGTGGTCCTATGAGGTAATGTTTTTTTTTTTTTTTTTTAATTATGTATACTGTTTTTCTCCACCTCTCAGTTGGTTCAATCAACAAAATTCAAAACATCCACCCATTCATTTTATGAATCCTCACATGGGTCACAGGCTTGCTGGTGCCTATCCTAGCGGGCTTTGGGCAGTAGGCGGGGGACACCCTGAACTGGTTGCCAGCCAATTGCAGGGCACACAGAGACAAACAACCATTCACGCACCCAATCACACTTAAGGACAATTTAGCATGTCCAATTCACCTGCCATGCATGTTTTTGGAATGTGGGAGGAAGCAGGAGTGCTCGGAGAAAACCTACGTGGACTCGGGGAGAATATTCAAACTCCACACAGGAAGGCCGAAGCCAGGTGGTTTAACTGTGAGGCAGAAGTGCTACTTATTGCGCCACCAAGCCACCCAAGAAAAATTAAAGATTCAAAACAAAACAAAAAATTCTAAACAATACAATGAAATTAATTGACGTTGCAACATTGACCACACATTTAAATTACTTTGCTTTTTTTCATAGTAATGTTGGTATAAAATTTATATTATAAGTTTTCAATGACTGGTATATGATACACTCTACATAATTACAAAATTTAGCCTGACTGTTAAGGTGGGTCAACCATGTAGCTGTGGTTAAAAATGTCATCGTTGTGTAAGGTTGCAAAAAAAAAACTATATCAGAAAAACATAAAATAGTTATTTATCTATTCAGTCTGTATTATTTAGCATTTAAGGTTCCTTTTGTTTCTATTTGTTTACTTTTTGTTGCATCTGCAACATAATAGCTATAATTGATCACAAAAAAATCTTAAGCAAAACTGATTAAGATATTGATGAATAGGGATGGGCCGAGATCTTGTAAAACGAGATTAATATGCCACAAGATTTGTCTTATTCTCAAAGACTGTCACATGACACATCTCTTCTTATGGAATTTGTGTCTCGTCTTATACTTATCGGTACCGCTACAGGGGTTTCTTGGGCTAAGGCAGAGTCCTGTTTCTATGGTGGTGATATAACACAAAGTTTTATGGAAGTCATATGGCACCGTAGTCCACCATTGACCTACGCTAACACAGTTTTGATAGAAAGCAGGCATAATTTGCCTTTTTATTTTTAAACTACTGTATATGTAAGTAAATTTGATTTTCCCGGAGGCATGGGGAGGAGGCCGGAGCTGACGACAGTTGAGAGCCGTGGTGTGTAAATTCTTATTATTTTGGAATTCTTTCCACAGATGCAGCAATTATTCTATGAGAATTACGAACACAAGAAAGGTTTCATCGATGAGCTCCACAATAGCAAGATCCACAACGCCATCACGCTACATCCCAACAAATGGCCTGCTTACCAGTACAGACTCCACAACTACATGTTGACCCGTGAGATCTCAAGACTTCGCTACCAGACCATTCTTCTTCATCGGGAAGGCCTGACTATGACTCGCCTCAGTGACACGGAAATGTTGTGGGAGGACCAACAACTTGGAGGACCACCGTCATACATGCGCTATCAGCCCACTGACCGAAATGATGTCATTGAATGGGATTTTCTAACGAGTCGCCATATTTATTCTGCCAATGAAAACAAAATGCCCCGCCAAAACCTTGGAAATGCTCTTCGAACTGCGTTAGAAGATATTATACTCCAGGTCATGGAAATGATAAATGAAAATTCAAAAACTCGAGGCCGTGTCATTGACTTCAAAGAGATTCAATACGGCTACTACAGAGTCGATCCATTGCATGGGGCTGAATACATCTTGGACTTACTGCTTCTGTATAAAAAACACAAGGGACGTAAATTAACCGTCCCTGTGAGGCGTCATGCGTACCTCCAGCAGTCCTTTAGCCGGCCTTTCTTTCAAGAAACTGAAGAAATAAATGTGGCTGACCTTGTGACCGCTATCAACTCTGAGTCCCAGGCCCTGTCTTTTCTACCCAACTCTCTGAAGTTCCTGTCTCGTTTCCAGTTCTATGAGTCAACCCGGGACATATGGGAGAAAAGCCAAAGAAAAATTAACATCCTTGTTCCCCTGTCTGGACGCTATGACACCTTTGTCCGTTTTATGGAGAACTTTGAAAAAGTGTGTTTGATACCCAAGCAAAACGTGAAACTCTCTGTGATTTTGGTGGACAATGAGAGCAATGAGAACAAAGGAAAACATCTTCACTTGATCAAAGACTACAACAGGAAATATCCCAAAGCTGATCTCTCAGTCATTCCCATGACTGGAAACTTTTCCCGTGGGTTTGCTCTCGAGCTGGGCTCTTCACTGTCTGACAATGACACTCTACTCTTTTTTTGTGATGTCGATGTTATCTTTAATGCCAATGCCCTGCAACGCTGCAGAGATAACACTGTTCAAGGGAGCCAGGTCTATTTTCCTATCATATTTAGTCAGTATAACCCGAAGATAGTGTATGCTGATAAGGCCCCAAGAGAAAATAATTTTGTTCTCACCAAGAAAAGCGGCTTTTGGCGTGCATATGGATTTGGAATAGCCTGTATCTTCAAGAGTGATCTGTTAAAAGTCGGTGGATTTGACACTTCAATTCTTGGCTGGGGGTTGGAAGATGTCGACCTTTTCACAAAGGTCATCAACTCTGGTTTAAACGTGTTGCGAAGCCAAGAGCCAGGGATTATACATATTTATCATCCTGTTCACTGCAACTCGAGTCTCGATCAGAAGCAACTCAAAATGTGCCTTGGCTCCAAAGCAAGTACTTATGCTTCAACAATGCAGCTAGCAGAGATGTGGATGGAGAAACATATGGGACTGTATAATAAAACTGTATCCTGACATTTGCGCCCATGTACATGCCACCGTAAAAGTTTACCTCATTCCTACAGCGCCATCAGCAATGGACTATATATACTGTGTACAGTATGTATGTGTTGGCTGTGGGGTTATTCTCTGGACAATGATTCCGATGAATATTCTCTCTCTGTCACTCTCGCGCTTTTTTTTTTTTTTTACAGCCAAATTATTATAAGCAGATCAATTTCAGTTACAAAAATTAAGGAATACGCTATATTAAAGGAAGTGGGACTGGACAAATCCAATCTGGGACTCATTTCACATGAATATGTTGTCCATTAAGTTTGTACAGTTGGGATTTGTTTTTTGTTTTTTTTATTGAGTGTGCGCAATGTTGATGGCCTGGTGTTCAAAATCTATTTCAATGATTCAGCGTTTTTGTGGGCCTACCTCTATATCTGTGTTGGATTTTTTTCAGAATTTTTTAAAGCATCTATTTAAAAGCAATCCAAAACGTATTTGTCGAAATAGAGTTTTGTATGTTACGATGATATGAAAGTGGTATTGTTTGTCTGTGAGACAATAATGTAATAAGCGATGATAGTATGATAGGGCTTGATTTATTGTCCATCCATCAATCCGTTTTCTGAACAGCTTATCCTCACTAGAGTCTCCCCAATTCATTTTCCATGTGTAGTTGTACAGGTATTTTTAATAATTAGCGTTGGACATTTTTGGCTTTCTCATTATTTCATTATTGATATTTGTGTCTACAGTCCAATTCATAACCGATTCTCGCTTCAAAACGATTTTCGATTCGAAATGATTTGATTTTTATTTCAAGCTATGGCTGTGAAAAAAATCATCACTCCAGTCTGTATTGCAAGACAGAATGACATTTTAAGACGTTATGGTATCTTTTTCTTTCTTTCTTTTTTTTAATATCGTTGTTCTGATATCATTTTTTTTGTCCCCTGATCAGATTCTGTTACCTGGCTGTGCCGTATCGGCTGGTACCGTAGCAATACCCCTGTATTGGAGATTTTGTCTTTAATATTAAAAAAACAGCACACTCACTTGGATGTGGTCAAGCACTGCCTTTAAATAATGTTTTATGAAAAACTTAACTAATAATTCAGAGTGAGTCAAGCAGAACTTTTTTTTATTGCCTACCCAGTGTAGGCGAAGACAAAGAAAGAAATAAAACTCTTCTGAAACCAAAGATATATATATATATATATATATATATATATATATATATATATATATATATATATATATATATATATATATATATATATATATATAGCAGGAGAGCAACAAAATAAATAATATGTAAGTGATATCTTTCAGAAATATGATAACATCCATCTGAGATAATGTCATCGATTAACAGCATGGTGTGTTAAAATCTGATTAGAAAGAGCAACCGTGTCAGGTTGTCAACATCAAAGTGTGCAGTCATTCACGACTATACGCCAGCGAACACAATCTTTTCAAGAGTTAGGTGAAGGAACAGAAACTGCAAAATCCAGACTGTTTTACGGGCATTGTCAAAGCAACTTGGGGTACAGCAAATACCTGAATGTGGCTGTAGGCTGATTTCCTTCATCCTATACAATGTGTTTTGATGCTGTCATTGATGCAAAACGAAGCCAAACAAATTACTGAGGTCATATTACTTTAACACATTTTTCTGAAGGTCAACATTTTTGTCTTTAGATTCTTTTTATTGTTGCTTTTCTACAATAAGCAAAAATAAAACCAATAAATGCTTGAACATTTTCACTGTGTGTGTGGTTAACCAGTACAACATAAAGGTTTATCTTATATGAAATATTTAGTGGGGGTCGTCATTCATTAGAGTGGTCGTCTCTCAGCTGAGAGGCTTTGGGTTCGATCCCCAACCATCAAGACCATGTCGAAGCGTCCTTGAGCAAGACACTGAACCCCCAGTTGTTCCTGATGCTGCGTCGTCAGTAGGTAAATGACTAGTTAGTGTAAAGCGATTTGAGTACCCAAGGTAGAAAAGCGCTATATCAGTGGAAGTCCCAAGTCCAGGGGCTTGGTCATCAAACCCTCAACCTCTCTGTTGGATGATGACCACTTTACTATTGAGCCATACTGCTGGTAATTATCATAGTTTAAGTGAATTAAAGTATTTGTTTATTTTGACATCATATGGGGTTCCAGCTCACGAAACTATTAAAACAGGATTTAAAAATATGAGTGATGAAGTCAGACCAAACTTTACAGAGTATTTTTTTAACTCAGAATCATTTACTAAACTCAAAGCACTTACACCGGTTTTTATAAAACATTTGATAACTGTTGGATGGCAAGGCTCAACGGCTGAAACACTAATGACATGTAGACAAATTTTGTGTGGAAATACAAGCATCATCGATTGAAAAAAAAAAGAGCTCCTTCTGGCTTGAGAGTTGGTGTACTTGAGTTACTGGTTTTTAAGGATCTGGATCGTACCTTTAAGGCCGAACCCTAAATTTAACTATCAGAAATGATTGCCTAACTTTACCCTAACCTTTACCCCAACAAAAGTCAAACATATACTTTAATAGGGGGTCTTGAACCTCAAAACGATATCTGAATATGTGAGGACCGCCAAAATAGTCACTTCAAAACGTCGCCACTATGTTGGTAGAAAACTCAAAACGGTCTCAAGTATAGATACATGCGCGCACACTGATGACGTTACAGGAGGAAGGAGGTAAACATGATGGCGTCTGGGCAGCAGTGGGTGTTGGTGGAAATGGTGCAAGCGTTGTACGAGGTACGTTTTTTTCTACTGAGCAGCACTTTTTGTCTTTCGAAATGTATGAGATTTGTGTGTTCTTCAACCTACGGATGTCAAGCTTTGGAAAACGTTACGATGTATGTAAAGTAGTTTCAAACTTCCGGAATCGAGAAGTACCTGGTGGCATTGAACCACTCAGCCAATCGCGCACTGAGCTTTTCGGCTCTTTCAACGCCGAAGATCATGTGGATATTTCTTATTACTTACAACAGTTTCTAACGACGTGACTGGAAACGGCATGAATGTAGTTCCTCCACTGTGTGCCAGTACACGGAGGTCAACATGTAATTTAAAGTAATGCGGAAATTGTCCTTTCGATTGTCCAATTTGCGTGGACAAAAGCCATTTGTTATACAATTTGTTGTACAAACCGGAAAAAAAAACAAGGATGCACACGTAATGTGTTATTGTGCATCTTGACATTGTTACTCTTGCGAGGAACATTTTTTGTTTTTAAATTGCATGGTGGCACGATGGAGAACTGGTTAGCACGTCCGCCCCACATGCCGAGGTTGTAGGGTTGCTTCCGCCTCCGGCCTTCTCCGTGGAGTTTGCATGTTCTCCCCGTGGCTCTGTTGAATCTCTGGGAATTCTGATTTCATCCCACGATCCAAAAACAGGCATGGTTGATATATTGGACACTACTGTATGTTCACAATGCAGCCTGAAGTGACCCAATTCCTTTTTTTTTTCTTAGCCCCTATGTGTCCTGTATTTGACCTTTTCATAGCAGTGTGAATGATACAAATCGAATATTTTTAAAATGCGACCCCGCCCACGGTGGTGTGTGGTCCTGAAACTGATCTGTTTTCGATCTTTTGCCACGTGACTTCAGTCAGAACGGCCAGGTCGCATTCATCGGACGTTGAATATGATCAACAAGGGACAAACGTCACAATTCTGTGCTCAAAAAGGCCGAAGCAGGTTGGGAAAAACCAAAACAATAATGGTGGACGAGGTGGAGACAAAGGCATATTTGTCTCTTTTGTTTTTGACCCAGCTCCATAAAATGTCATGGTAAACAAATAAACTCACACTTCCCATCCTTAATTTCCTGCTTAAACATTTACTGTTTGTGAGTGTGAATGGTTGTTTGTCTTAACGTCTCTTGCAATTGGCTGGCAACCAATTCAGTTTGAGCCCCGCCCACTGCCTAAAGACAACTTGGATAGTCTCCAGTACACCCAAGACACTGCGGGGATAAGCGGTCAAGATGATAGATGGATGTTGTTTTCCAGTTTTGGTTGATATTGATATTGACATTGATATTGGAACTCTGCCTTTACAGCCAGCAAACAATTGTTGGTGCAGCATTGCCTTGCTCATTGGCACCTCAGCCAGTGTAATGAAAGGTTTATCATAGCTAATTGGCAAAGGCATCCCCATTTACCAAGCAGCTCTCATGAAAATATCCACTCTGAAATAAGAAAATGGTGATATCACAGCTTCTGCAAAATAATGTCGAACTATGTCTTTTATAGGCACCATC
The DNA here is from genome assembly GCF_059441005.1 of Hippichthys cyanospilos. Lineage (NCBI taxonomy): Eukaryota > Metazoa > Chordata > Actinopteri > Syngnathiformes > Syngnathidae > Hippichthys > Hippichthys cyanospilos. The sequence continues at coordinate 2,911,336 of NC_142383.1, forward strand.
ATATCACCTTATTTTGGAGGGTATTCTCATTTTATGGATAATCAGGCTGATCTTCTCCAAAACATACAGGCTCCATGAGACGAATAAACTGACTGAAAAGGTAAAAAATATGTGTATGGGAGTGCGCGCGCACGCACATGACCACAGTACATTCCTTTGAACTTTGGGGTTAATTCTTTGATGGTTTTACAGGAAAAGGAAGATCTTATTGAGGAATGGCAACCTGAACCGCTCGCTCCCACTATTTCCAAAGATTCCGCCTACATTACTTATGATGTCGTCACAGGGTAAATATTTGGCAAGCTCAGACTTGATTCTAAAAGCAATTTTTTTTCTGTACTTTTTCTTGGGCTCGTTGTACACGATCCTGTGATTTCATATCAGTTGCGGATAAATGTTTTCCCTTTTTCTGGCCTCATTGCCTCATATAAACACCCGGATAAGAGCTTGAAAAAAGATATGTGCCCCAATTCTGTGTTGAAGGATATTACAGCCATGTATGTATGTGTTAAGTGATGATGGCCATATTGTTGTGCTATTCACAAATTCATGCAACTCCATGATGCCTTGCATCATCAATGCATGAGTCACAAATGAGCAGTCCAGGGCGGTAGCTCGTCATTTGGTTGCCCAAGACAAACAGACCTCCCTCAACTAGTACATGAGCTCATTTTTTAGTTACTGGCATTTATACTTCTTTTAAAATCTGTTATAATTAGCTTTAAATTTACAGTTTAAATTTGTTCAACAAAGACTTGTCATATAATTGTAGTCAGGTAACGTAATTATAATCTTTCTTGGGCATTATTATCTGGCAAGTGAACATTGCAACACTTCTACAGTAATTAATAACATCATCCATCATTTTCAATCATTTTTATGTATATTCAAAGATTATTGTTTAAAAATATCGCTCATAATACTCCTCTCTTCGTATATTTTGGACAGTAGAACTTCACAATGAAATCATATTTGCAGCCAGAAATTTTTCATAACAGGGGATTTTTCACCATAGCAAATCCATGTCTCGGACGTAAACATAAAAAACATGTTGTGCAATCTACAATCTGACTGAAGTAAAATATAAATAAATAAATGAAAAAAAAAAGAAAAAAGAAATTGCCAAATCTACAATAAGCATTCGGTTTCTTACCTACATCAATTT